>NC_081566.1:55171380-55177476 GCF_022355385.1 Mustela nigripes
ACCCCTGGGGATAAAAATATATGTTTATAAAAAATAAAAAATTAAAATAAATAAATAAATAAATAAATAAATAAATAAAACAAAAAAATAAATATTGTGTACCCCTGGGGATAAAAATATATGTTTATAAAAAATAAAAAATTAAAATAAATAAATAAATAAATAAATAAATAAAACAAAACAAAAAATAGGAAACTATTGTGTAACAGGATGGAGTAAATAACTCTTCATCTCACTTTCTGTCTATGCATTCTCTAGGTCTAGGTCTGAAGGTCTATGGGGTCTTGAGATCCCAGGGTATCCTCTAAAAACAGTAGCTCTTGTGTGAACTCATCTAGCATTTATCTTAACCTGCAGGGTCTGTTTCCTCATGTTCCATATGCATGTATCTGCCCAATCTGGCCATCAAATTGAATATTCCAAGAACAGGAACTGTATATGCATTGCAAAACCTATGAAAAATGCACAAGGAGTGCACTGAAGATACAGCTTTTTAAATTATCATTATCCTTTGCTTTTTGTCTTTTTAATAATAGGTAGCCAGCTTGTCTGGTATATCTTCCACCAAATACACTCAAATACTTCATAGAGAGTTTAAAGTTGATGATTTGAAGATGCATTCCCAGATTCCACTACTTTTTTAAATAATACAGTGATTGCTCTATACAATTTATTAATTTTATTACATTATATTATTTAAGAACACAAGATATACAATTTCCCTCAAGTCACTTTACTATCATTTTTTATTCATTTATATAGTTTTTCTTTTTTTGTATTTTTGCTTCCTTATGATTTTTTTAAAAATTTATTTTTAATTGAAGTATAATCAACGTATAGTTTCAGGTATACAACATAGTGATTTGACAATTACCTACTTTGCAAAATGCTCACCACACGAAGTATAGTTACCATCTGCCACCATATAAATTTATTACAGTATTACTGACTACATTCCCTATGTTGTCCAGACTGTACTTCTTTTAACAACATAGTATATATGCTAGTTCTATAATACACATACCTGAGGTATGTCCTCAATCAGAAATTCCTTCACCTCTGAACTTTAACAAATTTTCTTCTTCCTTAGATAACAGTGATGTGGGTTGTCCCATAAAAAACATGGCTTTCTTTCCAGGAAGGGTCCAATTTTATTTCATTTTATTTTCTGAAAGTAAGGTCTATTATTTTGGGTCAACTTGATAAATTGTCAGATTCAGCATTAGACAGTTGGGTAATATATGTTTTATTTTGTTTTAATGTGCTGCATTTATTATACCCTTCTGTCCTCAACTGAGTGGCCTTTATATTATTAAAAATCTAATGAAAACAAAGTTCACAAAGAACCATTGTTAAAGAATACACTTATCATTTCATTTTTTTTCCATTAGGTGGGCTTACAAGAGCCTATTTTTATAGGTCTGAGCATGAGTGACAAGTTGTTTGTTTTAGATTTATGTAGAATTTATAATAAAAATGAATAAAATTTATTTTAAAACAAAATCTACATTAAGTGGATTCATAAACCACTGCAATAAAAATTTGATTGAATCTGAACCTTGACAGTTTCTCTATGAGCTACATTTGACATCTTTCTAGATTTGATTTACTGAAGCAAAATTTTAAATTAAGGTCAGACAGGGAAAAAAAACAGCACGATATTTTATACTTTTTGCTAGAAAATTCTTTAAGTCTACATTACATATGTTCCCATTTACTTCAATGCATTTTTTTATCAACATAGCCAACAATCACAACTCATCCACACCCTCGTCTAGTTAACAAACTTGGGGATATTTACTAGGTTTCACCCTTTGAGTCTAGAGATCGGGAATGAACCATCTTAAATTTCACCTCCGTCTTATTAAATAGAGCTAGCTCATTTTCCTTCTCTCTGGTCTTTACCTCAATATACCGACCCATTTAGTCATTCCCTCTTCTATCTGTGACAGGAAAAGACCAGCCGCTCGTCTTTTCTAAAGCTGAGAACTCCTCAAGTCATTTTGCTTCCAATCACATTTTCCTGTCTCTGCTTTTTCTTTACCAGTGATTCTTTCCAAATTCTGGAGCATCTTAAATTCTCTCTTCCGGCAGAAAGCTTACCCTTTACTTAAGTTTCTTAGGTCAGTCTGGAACAAAAGCAGGGTTTTTAAATCTGCTACCCCCTCAAAATGCATACCCATCCATTCCCTTTTTCTAGTTATCAAATTTCTAACACAGTGGACTCCACCTTGCCATTACACTTGCTTACTCATGAGAGAAACCATTGCTGTTGGTTTCCCCCTACCGCTTGCCTGAAGCTGTTCACTCAAAGGGAACAGGTGGGCCCCATTTTTTCCTCAACCTACATCCAGTTTTACCTTTCTATAGTACTTCAAACTGTAAATGATCTCCCTTTCTAGAAATGGCTCCTCTTTGCCCACCGCGTAAGAACACTGTTCTGGTCTGTCATCTCTTCTACCAATTCAGCCTCTCCTTCATTGGCTGTGTGTCTTCTTCCATTCACTAACTGGGAACCTAACCCTAGATTTTGTCTTTTTATACTTTACATCTATTTTAAACACATTTTATCAGAACTGTTATGGCCCTAAATAGTTCCATTGCACAGATGACTCTCTTATGAATTTGAGCAGCCTTAACATTGTGGCAACCGTTCCAAACTCCACTGTCTCCTGACTAGTACCCCCTCAATGTCCCATCCACATCTTCATCTTTCTATGACTAGGACAAAATTTACCATGTTTCTCCCCTACGCCAGTCCTTCTTTTGTCTATGTAGCTTCCAGAATAAAACCTTGGACTCCTATTTTTTTTATTAATTTATTTATTTTCAGCATAACAGTATTCATTATTTTTTCACCACACCCAGTGCTCCATGCAATCTGTGCCCTCTCTAATACCCACCACCTGGTACCCCAACCTCCCACCCACCCCCGCCACTTCAAACCCCTCAGATTGTTTTTCAGAGTCCATAGTCTCTCATGATTCACCTCCCCTTTCAATTAACCCCAACTCCCTTCTCCTCTCTAACACTCCTATTTTTATCTGCTCTGACCAATCAATGAATAAATCCAACCAGTCCTTCCTTTGACATTTTTCTGTCCTTTCTTTTCAGACCCACTGTATCCTTTACACCATTCTCTGTCAGTGTCTTTTATTGCTGGACCTTTTTTCCCTGAGTTGTCCTCTTCATAATATCCCCTGCATATGGTGGCTATCCATATTCATCTTCTCCATGTTTCAAAGCTCTATTCACAAATTATCTTTTCCACAGTATTTTTCTTAATCACGATAATCAGGAGTGACAATCTTCTTTACACACACTTAATTTTTAAAATATAAATTTCAATTACTAAATAGGAATATATATATATATGTATATATATATATATATAGCAACATAGATTGATTACCAAGTGTCTTCACATACCATGTATCAGATAGCCCTTACTTGTTTCTGAGTAATAGTTATTTGTATGATTATGTAGTTACCTCTTTTGTAAACCTTCAGAATAGATTTATAGCTTCTAATTCACCCCACAGTACTACATAGTGTCGTCCACCAATTAGGTGTCCTAGAAGATTAATCTGATGTGTGAATAAATGAAGAAAATAGCAGTGAGCCATGCACCCAGAGAAATGGCAGCATGAGGCTGGCTCTACTTTGCCCTCCCCTTTACCCAGGCAGTTTCTGTGGCCCATAACCAGTAGGGTTTTGTTTGTTTTTGTTTTTAATTCACAGATCAACTTGCATTCTCAAGTATAATTAAAGAACTCTAAACTATAATTAAATATCAAAAGAAAGTATGTACATGTGTGCTGTACATATTTCTTTTTTAAAAAGAAACACATTTCTTTTTTAAAAGCTAAAAAATTGATTTTAATTGATTTTTAATTATTTTGCTTTTTTATTTATTAATTTTTTATTGAAGTATAATTGACCCACAATGCTACATTGGTGTCAAGTGTACAACATAGTGATTTGACAAGTTTATTGGTTATGCTGTGCTCAGCTCAAGGGTAGCTACCATCTGTCACCATGCAACACCATTATACCACCATTGACAATATTCCCTATGCGGTACCTTTCATCTCAGGAGTCAATCATTCTATAACTAACAGCCTCTATCTCCCACTCCTCTTCACCCATTCTGCCCATCATCGCTACCCTACTCCCCTCCAATAGCTATCAGTTTATTCTTTGAATTTATGGGCTTGTTTCTGTTTGATGTCCCGCATTAGGTGGACCCTTTTTAGGTTAGGAGGGGCACTGGGTAAAACGGAAATTCCCTTTCATCTGCCCTTCTGCTTCCTCCAAACACACAAGGTGGTCACTGCGGTTCAGAGGAAGAAAAGGAGAGAAAGTAAAAGAAACACAACATTGAAATGACATGGCTCTAGGAGGTCTCCAATTCTGACTGCTTCATGACCACACTGTCCTTGGGTCCCAAACCCCTCAATCGTGTTCTTACACATGCACTGTTTGTTCTGTCTCCACACTGTGAAGGTTGGTGCATCTCGGTCTGTATGTTTCAGTCCCTCTGGCCCGTGGACCAGGGACAAGAAGAGAGAGGTAGGGAGCAAAGTCCGGGACACAGGGCTGTGCAAGGCAAGGCCGCTCCCTGCGGAAATCATGGAAGAGGGTCCAGGAAGTGTTTGGTGCTGAGCAGCCACTTGGTACACAAACACGTACACAAGAAACGAGTAAGAACTGATTAAGGGCGGCATCAGAAAGACCTTTGGTTGGACTCCCCCCCCCCCCCCAGGACATCCCTCAGGAGACCCTGTGAGTGGGGGGAGAAACTGTAAAAGCAGGTGGTGCAAGGATCCCCGAAATTAATGCGAATGACCATATCCGTGTTCCTAGCGGGGTGTCCGCATAGAGGAAGTTCAGAAAAAAGAAGAGCAATTATAAACTAGGAAATAAAAGTGCACTAGAAGCAGCTGTCCCCGGATATCAAACCAGAAAGGCTTGATGAGAAAGGGCAAGGAAGGGCACACAGGGCAGAGGAAACAGAGGGCTGAGCTTGGGGAAGGCGGCCATGTTTTAACAAACACGTTGTTTCCCTTATTTAGCGTTTGGAAAGTCGTATTTATTTTATCTAAGACATATTCATAAGCCACAAAAACACCCGCAGATAATACTTTAATTTTGTTTCTTCTTAATCATTTTCTCTTTCTTTGCCCTCCTTTATGTCTTTCATAAATTACACTTTTTCTTTTTTTTCTTTCTTTTTTTTTTATTTTTTCCTTTTTTTTTTTTTTTTAAGTATGCGCTTTTTTTTTTCTTTTCAGCATAACAGAATTCATTGTTTATGCAGCACACCCAGTGCTCCATGCAATCTGTGCCCTCTCTAATACCCACCACCTGGCTCCCCCAACCTCCCACCCCCTGCCCCTTCAAAACTTTCAGATTGTTTTTCAGAGTCCATAGTCTCTCATGGTTATCTTTCCTAGTGTTTGAGCTTGTTACCACTCTTTCTTTCTCTTCTTTCATCCCTATTTTTGGACAAACTTGTATGCCTGGATTTTTATTTAATCCACTTTTTGTCCACCCTTAAAGGCAAAATAAAATCACAGATATTCTTCAAGTCTGCATCCCTGAGGCTCCGCTCTTGGTCACAGGCATCTGTCAAGAAATGAGCATGGATCCTGATAATGTTCACAATCACCAGGACCTCACAATCACAGTCACCCTGAGACACTCACATGGGCTCAACCCTTGCCCTTCACTGGATAAATACTCATCCCTGGGATTCTGCCAGTTTTTGTTTTCCTTTTTATTCACAGATCCACAAAATACATAATTTATTTTTTCTGAACAAGTGGTGTGGCTAGAATGATCCAAAGTACCCATCACCTTCTCTCAGATCCTGCCACCCTCACCGTGACATTAATGGATCCAACTTTACCCTTGAAGCCTAGTTCATTGGAGGATACAGGTCAATTAGGTGCATGAGCCATATTTTGTTCCTTTCTTCTTCTTCTTCTTCTACTTCTTCTTCATCTTCTCCTTCTCCTCCTCCTCCTCCTCCTTCTTCTCCTTCTTCTCCTCCTCCTCCTCCTCCTCCTCCTCCTTCTTCTTCTTCTTCTTCTC
>NC_081566.1:55177486-55267944 GCF_022355385.1 Mustela nigripes
CTTCTTCTTCTTCTTCTTCTTCTTCTTCTTCTTCTTCTTCTTCTTCTTCTTTTTCTTCTTCCTTCATAAAAGGGTCTGGCTTTCCCTTGATGCATGGTTAAAAAAAAAAATCACCATGCCCTTGAACTTTCCCCCCTGGAGCAGCCAAAAGAAAATCCTAAAATATGTCCTTTGGCAGAGAAGTACTCATATTCCCATGGAAGAGAAAAAAATAAAATAAGATATCTGGATTATTGTTCATCTGAGGGCTGTATGGGTCTCCCAAAAGACTTTGTAGCAAATATGTGCTTCCTGCAATCCAGGGGTGACCACTGTGAAACTGGCCAAGTCAGCAAAGAGGGGAAAGTCCAATTTCATATGGGAGGCCTGTCCGTAAAACAAACTTGGCTTTGTTCTCATTGTGTGTTGTCCAACTGTTGCCTTTATGTACAAGCTGGGCACATCCTACCTCCATGGGGCCAGCCACTGACTCTAGGCCATGGGCCAGGGGTAATTTCCAGCAGCAAGGGAATGGGAGCAGGATGGGTTTGGATGGAACTGCCACAATGAATGAAGTGAGAAGATTGGCCAAAGTGGGGGGAAAACAGCAAGCCAAGGCTGGGTTGGGGTCAATTCCTTTGGATCTGTAAATCTCCTTCATGGATCATTAGTGCTGAAAGGAGCCTCTGGAGGTCATTCAGTATATCCATTTTCTTCCCCTGGGCCACTTCAACGCATGGTTTTCCTTCTGGGTCTGATAAATTTTCAAGAAAGAACAGGATTTTTGCCTTCTCTCTCTCTCTCTCTCTCTCTCTCTCTCAATCTCCTGAATTCTCCACTTACTTCTTGAGTACTGATATATGCTACTAATCATATCAATAAGCAAAAACTTCCAGAGAACAAAATCATCCTCTCCGGTTACTGTACAGACCATGATATGTACGTGGTATGATTAACACATACCATGTGTTATCAACCTTCCAGCTTTCCTAAAAATATGCAGAAGAGTCAGAGGGTGTGTAAAAACTGTACAATTCATTCACCACTCCTGGAAAAGGAACCTGTATTCATGAGTTTATTTGGCACATATTTATTGAGGTCCTGCTATATGCCAGGCACTGCCTCTAAAAGTCGGGCATGGCAAAAAAGAAAATAACCCTCACTTCGTGGAATTTGCTTATCCTGCTGGATGGAGAGAGAACATCATCTCTGAAGAGACTAGACCACCTCAGCTATTGTTGGCTGCTACTACAAACGAATTATTTCATTTTAGTCCCACAACAATTCACTCGGTATATAAATTTTTTTAAGATTTAATTATTTATTTTTAGTTTTTATGTTTTTATTTATTTTAGAAAGAGAGAGTGCATGAGGCAGGGGAGGGACAAAGGGAAAGGGGGGGGGAGAACGAAGCAGACTCTCCACTGAGCATGAATTCCCATGACCTAGAGATCATGATCTGAGCTGAAACCAAGAATCAGACGCTGAACCGATTGAGCCACCCAGGTGTCCCAGTAGATAACAATGAAAAAACTGATATTCAAGGAGGGTAGGTGACTTGTGCAAGGCTGTGCAAAGGTGAAAAGAGGTCTGTCTCACTCATTAGCACGAGACTGAATACCAAGCATCATTGACCTAGAGATCCCCCAGTTTTGATCCTTAGTTATCTTGAAAGTGTTCCCAGAGTGACCCTTCTTAGAATAACTGTAATTTTATAGTTTGTTCAGTGCCGTATTGACTGAAAACCAACTGTATGTTAGGAGCTAAGCTAGAAGTTGAAAAGGCAGTGAAGTGTGGCCCCTGGCTTCACAAAACTTCTATTAAAAGAAGATAAGAATTGGACTGTATGATCGGGTAAATGCCATGAGAGAGGTGTGAACACAATGCTAATGAAGCAGAAAATGGGGGCAGCTGAGCCCATCCTGTGATATTCGGGGAGAGCTCCTCAAACATGATATACCACCCATGAAGAAGAAAAGTGTGTGTGTGTGTGTGTGTGTGTGGTGAGTGAAAGGGTAACATGACAGCCAAATGGAGAGAATGGGAAACACCAGGAACAGCCCAGAGCCCTGGAGCAATATGACATGTCTAAAGAACTTTGAGCAGCATCCTTTAAACCAGACTAAGAAAAGCCTTTCATATCTCTTTCTACTCTTCTTAATGTTTTTATCCACACCTCTCACTGAGTAGGTTTGTTTTGCTTTAATCTCTAAAATGACTTGGAAGAAAATTATAACATGATTTGAGAACACCCTTACCTCCTTTCTGTTCTGGTGACAATTGGAGTTTCATTGGAGAAGAATAAAATTGATTGCTTTATTATCCAATGAAGCCTTTGATGTCACTGCATGACCCCCAAGGCCAGAGTTAGAGTGAGATTCCATTATACACCAAAAATGAATAGTTTTCCATGGCAGAATTTTTACCTGTAACCTGCCATTCCTTCAAGCCAATTTGTGCCAATAGAGACAGCTTCTACATGCTGCCGTGGAGGAATTAAAAGAAATGTCTATTTTTTAAGTAATTATTTTGAAGTACTAGATGCTGATATTTTCTGTTCAAATAGATGAAGCCACAGGCTGAGATCCACAGGCATGCTCTGCCGTACTGTATATGTTTTCAATCAGTTCTACAAGGTTTTTTTTTTTTTTTTTCAATGTCAAAACTTAACCCACACACGGTCTCATGAGGCATGGAGATGCCTAAGCCACAATGCTGGGTTGTAGGACCTAATATCCGTGTAATGATGGGATTGGCTGCAGGGCACATTTGGAAATAATCTTCAGCCTTTGGGATTGAGACTGAGGGCAGGAAATAATAAAACTGTGTGAAGCTACCCTGCCTCCTCCTTCTGCTCCCAGCATTCTGCCTTTTGAGTAGAGAATATCAACATTCCACCAGACTCTAGAAAACATTAAGACTTGCCGAAAGATAGCAAAGTATAGAGCTGAGGAGAGCAAGTGAGCACCTTGGAGAATGGAGTAGAGCCAAGAGAAGGGCATTTGGCAATGGTGGAACAGAGAAAGACAGGCTGCAACTGAAAGGCAGATGTTGGAGGTCTCCAAACATCTCATCAAACAAATAGACAAAGGGAAATGCTTTTCTAAGTAGCATGCACTTAACCCAGGGAACTCGATGACACATGATTTTTATTGAGCCAAGGAACTCTGTAACGTTTGTCAAAGGGCTGGCCACTGTGATGAATATGAATAACATCTGTAGCTCTGCTAAGTGGATGAGCCTGACCCATCTTCTGGCATTGGCTGCAGAAACTGACTCCTGCCAGGGCTTTTGTAAGAGGGTGAAGAGCCCAGTGGGTCAAAGACCATTTTCTGAAGTATTTGGTCATCTTGCTCTGAAATACCACAATAAACCATAGGTAGAAAAGAATGAGATCAGGACCCTCATTCAGACTCTACTGTGTCTATGTAAGGCCTTCAAGAGCTCCCTGCTATATATGTGAGTGCAGATTCTGTAATACCATAGCCACTCATTTGTATTTACCAAATTCTTCTGGTTAACATTCTCAGAATATTTTTTACAATTTGGTTTAGAGAAGACCTATGTAATAGATGGACTTATGCACAGATATATTTCCTCTCAAGGTTTTCTCATTTGTGGGTCTCCAGCTGTTGAAAGTATTTACCATTAACAGACTGTTGGGATGAGGAGGTCCCTTCCGACCCAGCAGTACAAGTGGAATAGAAGAACAGAGAGGGAATACTAGAGAAGAGAAGGCAAAAAGAGTTGTCAAAGGTAAAAAGTCAAAGAGAAATCCCTCTCTATGGAGTATCACTGAGCCACTCGGGCGAGTACTGGTCCTGTGTTAAAAACTGTGGAAAAAACTACTGGTTTATATCTGATAATAACCAATTGCTTCGCAGAGAATGCCCATGTTGGTCATTTTATTCCCAGTCTATCCACATCATTGATCGTTAATGTTCTTGCAAAGAACACATGAAAAGGTTGTTACAGAGTCTAGGAAAATAACAAGCGTGCCCCTCTTTCTCTCTTATTTCCAATGTCATTCTGAGGCTTTTAAAACAACCCAGAAGATGATTCTGATGAATTATAATGAGTCTCTCATATAGTTGGTGAAGAGTCACCTCCAAATTCCCCTTGGGAGGAGCTTTGTTGGAAATTTCAGGGATTTGTCATTTTTACCTCTAATTTTACTTGGGTAGAAAGCTTTAGGTATAAGCACATTATAATCCCAATGTTATTAATATTTCTCCACTAATATAAATATAGCTTTTAAAAACTATACCCATTTCACTTTGCAGAGGAGGTATGAGGAAAGAGCTTGAATCTACAACTAGATCTGAAGATGAAGACTGGGGCTATCATTTCCATCTTATTTGACTTATCCCAATTTCTTAATCTCTGTGATCCTGTCTTCTCCTTTGTAAATTATAACTTTCACTTGGAATTATAACATCCACAGGGTTGTTTTGAGAAATAAGATAAAATATGCAAAGCATCTAGAATACAGCAGACACTCTGCTAACTTTACTGCTTATTGTTATGCTCCCTTCCTTCAGGTGTCCTCCCAGGAACACAATAGGTATACAGCCCCAGTCCAACTCCTGTTGAACAATAACCCTAGAGACAAGTTTTCTTTTCTATACCTACATGTTCATTGTCATCATTAGTATCTCAGTGCAAGCTCTATCCATCCTATGTTTGATTGACCACTCCCTAAATGGTTTTCCTTATTCTAGTTTGTCAACCATATAATTCATCTGTACTTCTCAATACTGAGCTTTCTCAATACTGAGCTTTCTCAAAAACATTCAGTTATTCCTTATTTCATATACTATCAAAACTAAATGTTGATTTCTGATTCCAATCATGATGGAGTAATTGGTACCAACTAACTCTCCAACGTTAAACAACTAGATTGTTTAAAGGCACTCAAGTGGCTCAATTTGTTAAGCATCTGATTCTTGGTTTTGGCTCAGGTCATGATCTCAGGGTCGTGAGATTGAGCCCCACATTGAGCACCAAACTGGATATGGAGCCAACTTAAGATGCTATCTCTCCATCCCTGCCTCCCCTGCCATGTACTCTCTCTCTCTCTCTCTCCTCCTCTCTCTTTCTCTAAAAACAAAACAAAACAAACAAATAAAAAACTAGAAAACCGGACCAAATATGTAAAACAATAGTTTTAAGACACTGAAAAGCCATCAGCAGAAAGATATTATTTTCAAAAAGTGAACAAAGAATATAAGTGCTTTTATTATTGCAGATATTTTTCCTGGAGGTGTTTGCTAGATCCCAGCACTGAAGGGGGAAACCAAGCAGATCACTATGGGCTTTCCAAACTGAGGAGACAAAAATTAGAATTCAGAGAGGCTGAAGCCACTGGAGTTTGTGAGTTAGGAGGTAGTTAGGATGTAGCTAAGCAGAGATAGAGCCAAGAGGTAGCTAAGCAGAGATAGAGCCCCTAAAACGCATGTGGGTACCCTTTGATGTGTAATACCAAGCTTGAATGTCATGCACTGGTGAAGAGTCCATGAGTCCTGGCACTAAAGAAAGAGAAGCTTTTGGAGAGTTGAGCAACATCTAAGAGTGTGGTGTGGGGAAATATTTATGTTCTGACTAACCACAGTAGAGGTACCTTGCTGGACACTGATGTCACTTGGTAGGAACCCCAGAAATGTGTTGCCTCAGAGTAAGCTAAACTAGCTATAGAGTAAAGGCTTTAGTGGACATACCCACACAACTTTTGAAAATAGGCATCAAAAGGATGACTTAACTCCTCCAAGTGACTTAACTGTCTGCCAAAATAAAATTCAATACTGTTGGAAGGAAGAAAATGAAATTTAAACTCTCAAAATGCAAAAGTCACTGTATTTATACCTAATCAAACATTACTAGACATTTGAAGAAACAAGAAAACATGACCCATAAATAGGAGAAACATCATCCAATAGAAACAGAATGAGATAAGAGACAGAAAACAAACAAAAATAAAAGCTTTAAAACTAGTATTATAAATATGTTTAAGGGCTTAAAGGAAATCATAAAAGTAATGCAGGGAAAATGGAAATGATAAAAGAATCTCTAGAATCAGAATAGACACCACTTGAAATTTAAAAATTCACTGTATGGGCATAAGAATAGATTAAACTCCGAAGAAGAAAGAGCAGTGAATTTGTAGATAGAGAAGAAGAAGCCATCTAAACTTGGGGCACCCGGGTGGCTCAGTCAGTTAAGCTTCTGACTATGGATTACTACTCAGGTCATGATCTCACAGTCCTGAAATCAAGCCCCTTGTCAGGCTCCATGCTCAGTGGGGAGTCTACTTGAGATTCTCTCCCTCTCAGTCTGTCCCTCCCCCTGCTCGTGCTCTCTCTCTCTCTCTCTAAATAAGTAAATAAAATCCTCAAGAGAAAAAAAAGAAAAAAGAAAAGAAACCATCTAAACTAAGAAAAGAGAGAACAAACACTTACAAGAAATGAATGGGGTACCGTGACCCATGGAATATTATCAAGAAGACTATCATACAGTTTCAAACACAGGGAAATGAAAGGAACAATATTTGAAAGAGTGGCAAGAAATTTCCAAATCTGATGATAGCAGTAAACCAAGCAGAGATCCAAGCATACTAACACACTCAAAGAAGATAAAAACCAGAGCAAACTACAAGGTGTATCATAATCAAATGACAGGAAAAAAATTTTTTCTCAAGGAAAAAATCTAAAAGATAGCTAGAGGGAAAACAACACATTATGTTCTAGGTAACAAGGATAAGAATAAGCACATATTTTTTAGACTAACTGGAGCTGAGGTCACTTGAGAGCAGTAGACACAAACTACAAGAAATGTTGAAGGGTGGTTTTCACGCTGAAGGAAATAATTACAGATAGAACTTAAATTTCCACAAAGAAATGAAAAATGATAGATATGGGAAATGAAGATTAAACAGAATATTTTTTTCTCATGTATTAACTTTTAAAGAAGAGATTTGACCATGTAAAGCTAGCATGATAACTTGTTATTGGAAATTAAGATATATGCAGAAATAAAAGCTATAACAAAAGCTCAAAAGACAGATGTGCAGAAATGGAAGCATACAGTTGGAAGGTTCTTACATTAAAGGTGAAGTGGTATAATGCTAATTGAATGGAGACTGTGATAAACTAAAGATGCACACCATGACTATTTCATAGAGCAGAGCTATCTCACAGAACTTTTTGAGGTAAAGGAAATGTTCTATATCTACACTCTCCAATATGGTAGTCTTTAACATACTGAGATCGTGAGTACTTCAGATGCGGCCAGCATGACTAAGGAATTGAGCTAAGGAACACAACTATGTATGACTAGTGGCTACTGCAATGGGCAACACAGTCCACAATAACAACTAAAAACAAAATAAAGCAAATGTACAAAAATCTATTCACGAATAAGCCAATATAGGAGATAAAAGAGAATACTAAAACTAATCGAATAGGAGTGAAAATACAGAAATAAATACAGAAAATACAGAATAAAAATACAAAAGAAAAAGAGAATAATCAGATAGGGTAAATGGAAAGCCCATAAATCAATAATGTTGACAATTATTTAAATATAAATGGATTAAACACTCCATTAAAAGGCAGAGATTGTCTAAAAAAATGAAAACTCAAGACACAACCGAATTGGCTATATTATTTTGGAAAACGTAGACATTGGAGTGTGGAATATTGCCAGAGATAAGGAAGGACGTTAAATAATAATAAAAGGGTCAATCACAAAGACATGTAGAACACTGCACACAAAGCAGCAGAACATAACTTCTTATAAGAGCACATGGAACAGTCACCAAGATAGACCATATGGTGTGCCATAAAATATGTCTCAATAAATTTAAAAGGATTGAAACCAGACTATGTTTTTTGACCACAATGGTATTAAATTAGAAATCAAAACCAGAAAGATATCTGGAAAATCCCTAGATATTTAGAAGTTAAACTGCATGCTTCTAAATAACCATAGGACAAAGAAGAAATCAGAAAGAAAACTGAAAAATATGTTAAGCTAAATGAAAATTAGAATTCAAATACATTAAAATTTATGGATGATGATAAAGTAGGTGTTTAGAACAATGATTCTCAAACTTTTTTTTCTGACGATCCCTTTGCTCTACATCTATCAATATTTCCCCCAGAAGAAATTAAAACTGAGAATTTTTAAAAGATATTTATTTTGTAAAATAAAATAATAAGTCTGTTGTCTATCATCATAATTGAAAGGCTTTTATAAAAACAACTATATCTTGGGGTGCCTGGGTGGCTCAGTTGGTTAAGTGTCTGCCTTCTCAGCATCCTGGGATCAAACCCCCAGGCCCCTGTTGAGTCCCCTGCCAAGCCTGGTGTAGGGTACCTTGCTCAGCAGGAAATCTGTTTCTTTCACTCCCTTTACCCCTCCCCCTACCTGTGCCTTCTATCTGGCTCTTTCTTTCTCTCAAATAAATAAAATCTTAAAGAAGAAAAAAACTCTATCTTCCAAAATTTGAGAATGACACTATTTTATTTTTCACAAATTTCTTTAACATCTTGCTTATTAGAAGACACCAGCTCTCACATCTGTCTCTACATTCAATCTGTTGCCATAGGCCATTTTAATTGAAGTATATATATATAAAAAAAAAAAAAAAAGTCCAGCCTCACAAAGATTTGTAGTTAGAAAAGGGAGGGCTATTTTTATATACTTTACAGATAATTGTGGATATTTTTCTTTGATAGTATGCCAGATCTTGAAAAGTGGTAGTTTGAAGTTTTCTTACACACAGCTACATTAAAATCCATTAACCTATTTTGCACTTTGAATGGATAATTTACCCATACATAATTTGGCTCAATTATACATTGGTCAGTTGGAAAAATTTACTACAGTGAATTAAGCAGCTGTTCTGAATGTTGATGCATCACATTATATGCTATCAAAAATTCCATTTGTTAATATCACTACTAATGTCATCACAAGGGAGAAGTTTTAAGCCCACCATGGCAGATAAAATTTTCCAAAATTCTAATTTTTCACTTGCAAATTCAAATGTTATCATTGACAACCACAACAATCACAACAACAAAATGGCAGCTGATTTCTTGAAGTTACAAGTGTCCTCTCCATTAATTTTTGTGATAATGACTGCCAATCATGCACATTTTTTACCAGATTTCCCCCCCAAGTGAAACTGGTGTTCTCTGAAAAAAGGGGAGCTAGTTCAGCTTGCAGCTCAATCACCCATGTGCTTTGCCTTGAGACAGCCCATGTATTTCGGTTTGCAGAAGCAGAGTGTGACGTATGCTTCCCATTTCACCACAAAGAATATTAAAAAGACTTGAACTATGCACTAAGAAAGCAAGCAATCCAATTTAGAAAAGGACAAACTGACATGTCACTAAAGAAGATGTACAGATGGCAAATAAAGCCTACTAAAAATGTTCAGCATTATATGTCATCAGAGAAATGCAAATTAAAACAACATGAGACACCAATACCCACTATCAGGATGGCTAGTTGTCGATTGCTGGCAAAGATAAGGAGCAACAAAATCTAATGGGTGGTTTCTATTGATGGGGATGGAAAATGTTACAGCCATTCCAGAAGACAGTTTGGGAGTTTCTTACAGAGCTGAACAGTTTTATCATACAATCCAGCAATCATATTTCTAGGTATCTACCCAACTAACTTGCAGTCTTAGGTCTCTACAAAAACCGGATGATAAATGTTTGTTGCAGATTTATTTATAATCACCCAAACCTGGAAGCAACCAAGATATTCTACGATAGGTGAATGAATAAACAAGCCTTGAGACATGTGTGACACTATACAACACAAATTCATGTTTAAAAAATCCCTCCAGCAAATTAGTATAGAGGTAAAACCTTCTTTTAACATTTAGTAGCAAAAGACTAAATGTTTCAACCTATGATGGACAGCAAGTCAGATGTGTTGGCTCTCACCAACCTCACCTCAACATTGTACTCAAAGTCCTAGATAATGTAATGGTGCAAGTAACAAGTATCCATATTGGAAGAGTAAGTAAAATCATCTTCATTTGAAGAGGGCATAGATATGCACATAGAAAACCTCAAGGTATTTACCAAAAAAATACTGTAAATACTAGGTGAATTTACCCAGGTCACAGGATACAAGGTGAATAGTTGAAAATCCATTGTGTCCTGAGTACTTCCATTTTCATTCTTTTCCTCAGCAACTGAATTCCTATAAAACCGAGAGTCCACATGAGCCACACCCAAAACCACTTCTGTGTTCCCTGCTGGCTGCTGCCATTCTCTGCATGGGATCTGTAGGCATGCACCACCAGCAGCCCTCCTCCAGGACCAAAGCCCTCACTCACCCAGCACTCCGCTCTCAGCCAAGTCCCTCACTGGGATTTCCTTTGGCTAAAGAAGCTTGCCTTGCTCAAGATCAGGCCTGTTTCTGGTGACAACTTACCCCAGAGACTGGTTGATTCACAAGCATAAAATCTTGGTGCTCTCGCCCCAATATACAACATCCTTGCGTGGCCATCCCAGTTCCAAAGCTCCCCAAGTTACTAAATAGCTGAAGCCTGCATTGCAACTCGTGTCAATTCACCCTCTCCCTCTGTCCCATTCTGGTCCTGGCCTGCTTCCTTCACTCCCACACAGATGTTGTTCTTCAGGGCTCTCCCTGATAAACTTCCTGCCCACATCTTAGATTCTGCCTCCCAGGGAACCCAGACATAGACCGTAAGCCAGGTGAAGACAGAGAACAACAACTGTATGGCGATCAGACCCCTTAAAATTCACATGAAGCTCCCAATAAAAAGTATCACTGAAAGTCATGAGCCGAGTGTGTGCCTGGGGGTGTGCTGGGTCAGGAGTTACATCAAACATAGTTTGAAAGAATGCCATGGGCTGTCCCCCCACAAAAAGGATGTCCTGTCCTTGGACAAATGCATGTGCTGCACCTTTGGCTAAGCTGTCCTGACCCAAGTTTATTTTTATGGGTCATACTGTCAATTCAGAGTCCATGCAAATTGCAGGCAGGTGGAAAGGATGGGCATTTCCAGCAGCAGTTGCGAGGTAGTTCACCTCCTCAATAGTTCTTTTTTTTTGTTTTCCCACTAGACTACTAAATTAGTTTGTTTTGTTCATGTTTTCATTGCACTGACACTTAAATGTCTTTCACTTTTATGGGGACCTGGTGGCCTCAAATTGATTCTAAGAGTTTTGTGGGGATTTTAGCATTCTTTTATACACAGGCATACTCGTGTTTGGTTTCAAACAGTGGGCACTTCCCGAATGCCGTGTCTAAATACGTATTTGTCAAGTTGACACGTGAAGCGTGAATGTCATAGGAGCTTGGGGATCCAGGGCGTCTTTAGGAACGAACCTTACTCTCTATGACCAGAGAGATGTGCTTGTTTCTTTTCCGGGAGTAGCATGCTGCTTCTTTTCTGAGTGCCTACTGAAAATTGGGGCTATGGATTCCTGAAGCAAACAGTAATAACCTGTTTACTGTTCCAAAGAAAAGCATATTCATGCAGATGAGAAAGGCTTTCCCTGGAAAAGAACAGACCAGAAAGTGCAACTTTTATCCATTGATTTGATGATGATGATAGTTTTAATTTTTAAAAGGGCTTTCTAGTGGGCACATGGGTGGCTCACTCAGTCAGTTAAGCATCTGACTTTTGATTTTGGCTCAGGTCATGATCTCAGGGTCCTCAGATCAAGTTCCAAGTCAGGCTCCTGGCTCAGCAGGGAGTGTGCTTGAGGATTTCTCTCCCTTGTCCTCTGCCCCTCCCCCCCAACAATTTCTCTCTCTCTCTCTCTCCCTCCTTCCCTCGAAATAAATCTTAAAAAAAGATAAAATGGCTTTCTACTAATTCCACCTGTATATGTAGACAAAAAGGGAATAAAATAACCTATTAGAAGGAGGTAAAATGCATATCATTAAACCTATTGCAAATTAACATCTGTTAAATTAGTATACTCAGTTGCTCAAGAGAACACAATCGTTCACATCCAGATTCTCCATGTCTTGTGAGATGTGATCCTACCTCAGCTGTACCAAGAGGACCACACTGGGTCTTGTCAGTAGTTACAAAATGAGGATTTTATTGATAAAGGCAATTTATCCGTGGCACAAAACTAAGGTAGGAAACAAAGCCAAAACTCAGGCAACATTAAAGTCCATATAAGTCAGCAAAGAAGGGGTTTTCCAACTGGAGAAATCTTACATCATACTTAAGAATGCAAAAAAGGCAAAACAAACCCCTGGCAATTAAACTCATTTTTAATATAATAAATAGATTTGCTGAGCTACCATTTATATTTCTGGCCAATTACTAGTCATGCCGTGGGTGTCACAAGATCATTTTAAAGCATTGTGCTTACCTCAGCAGTATGGCAAATACTTTTGAGTATCACCATTGTCTTAAACTCTTAAAGGATATACAAAGTGAACTGTGTTTTCTTACAGTGGGATTTATTCCCTTTTGACTATCCTGAGTTACATCAGCCTCATTATTTGGGGGATTGGGCTCTTGCAGAGCATGAAACAACCACTGCTTTGGAGGTTAGACAAGCAGTTCTCTGGTGAACAATGGGGGGAACAGCAGCAGATACTGGAAAATTCACCCAGTATGGACTTTCACAAAGCTTTCCTTTCTTCTTGAAAATAACAACCCTCACCTCATTTTATACTTGAAGGTCATTTGCTAAAACATGGGATGTGGATTTAATGATCCAGTTTCTTAAAATAAACATAGGGTACATAACAAATAACATCCCATGTACTTAGAGAGGGAGGAAAAAAAATCTACAAACAGACACACAGAGGTAATGAAAATGTCACTGAAGGGATGTAAACTGATTGTAAAGAAAAAATGCAAGTCCAAAATTTTCTATTACCTGAAACACCTGGAATCAAAACCATCATTTCTGTGGTGTGGTGGTCAAAGACGGCTTTCTTTCAAACTTTACACATAACACATAAAAAGGTTGGTTATGAGGGGCGCCTGGGTGGCTCAGTGGGTTAAACTGCTGCCTTCGGCTCAGGTCATGATCTCAGGGTCCTGGGATCGAGTCCCGCATCGGGCTCTCTGCTCAGCAGGGAGCCTGCTTCCTCCTCTCTCTCTCTGCCTGCCTCTCTGCCTACTTGTAATCTCTCTCTGTCAAATAAATAAATAAAATAAAATAAAATAAAAAAGGTTGGTTATGAAAAGGCCACAGGGCTGGAGCAGGGCATGGTATCCGGTTATATAATGCACGGAAAAGCAAGTATGTGGGCATCAACACAGAGCAGCTGCATGAAGACTTCCTCCTCTGAGAGTCAGTCATCCCTGGTCACCCAAGTCTTGCAAGACTCAATCAGAACTTTCATGCATCCAAAACAACACAAAACAATCACTTTGGAAAAGCCGATCAGGACTGTCAACCTATCTCCTCTCCACACGGGAAAAAATTCCAAGGGAACATTGTTGATAATGGACTGTTGCCAGAAAGAGCTTTGCATAGCGACAGGGAAACCACAGACCATACAAAGTTTAAGTTGAGAATCTTGAAAGCTTATCTAAAGCCCGTCCCAACTTAGTGAGCTTTCAGTACAGAGCTCGAAGACTTACAGGTGGAGACTTTCTTAGTGATAAATTTTAGTTATCCCTGCTTCTTATTAGTGCTAAATTTATTGATTAGACCATCTCTTCTTAGAACCTGTCATTTTTCTCCTTAGATTCACAGTGCTATGAGGCATGCCTTCAAAACGTTTCTTGCAGTTTGCACTGATAGAATGATAGAAATTGATATAGTCATTGGACAAATATCTGTCCCCAGCTAAAAACAGAAGGTCCATGAGAGAAAAGATCATAATTATTCTCATTTTTGCTCAGTTCCCAGAAAAGTCTCAGGCAGGGAAATAACTCTCAAGGGTGTTTGTTAAATAAATGAAAGTGAAAAGAAAAGGATTTGTGGTCGCATGCTCATACCTGTGTACATGCATAGGCACACACATAGGCATTATGTAGTTCAGAACTGGAAAGGGAAACCCAAGAAGACATTTTCTGCACAAATTCATAGCACATCTAATAAAGCAAGATCCACTGACTCCTTATCTCCTTCTAAGGACATGATAAGCCTGTTTCCAAGAGCATGTTCTATGATACCCAAAGGAGAGGGCTCTTGTGGGAAAAACAAACAAAGAAACAAACAAACAAACAAAAAAAAACAAGTCATTGCCTTGTCTGGGCAGGCTTCTTTAGTGGGGATGAGGGGCTTCTTACCTTGTTCTTTTTGCCTTGTGAGTGGAAAAGAAGCAAAAAATGATGGAAATATAAAATGAGAATTTATGATAAAAGAAAAGAGAGGGGTGCCTGGGTGGCTCAGTCATTAAGCATCTGCCTTTGGTTCAGGTCAGAATCCTGGGTCCTGGGCTCTAGTCCCACATCGGGCTCCCTGTTGGGTGTGAAGCCTGCTTCTTCCTCTCCCACTCCCCCTGCTTGTGTTCCCTCTCTTGCTGTCTCTCTCTCTCTCTCTCTCTCTCTCTGTCAAATAAATAAAATCTTGAAAAGATAGAGAGAGATGTCCTAATAAGACTCCTTGAAAACTAAAAGCCAGGCACCAGGGTGGCTCAGTCAGTTAAGCGTCTGTCTTCAGCTCAGGTTATGATCTCAGGGTTCTGGGATCAAGCTCCACATCATTGGGCTCCCTGATCAGTAGGGAGCCTGCTTCTCCTTCTCACTCTCTTGTGCGCGCTCTCTCTCTCTCTCTCTGAAATAAACAATAAAATATTTTTTTAAAAATCTAAAATCCAATTTTTTATCTCTTTCTGCATAGTCAACACAATACTCAAAAAAGAACATTTCTTTCATAACAGCTGAACCCGGGATAGGTGCAAAGTGTGTGTGTGTGTGTGTGTGTGTGTGTGTGTGCACATGTGGAGTATCAGTCCTAACTCTCTGATACAATGTCAGCTAGCAAATGGTCCGTTTTGCACAGGTTGACCACCATCAGTCCTCCAGTCTCTAAGTTAGAGAACAACTGATAGGCTACCAATGCTCTATCTTTCATATGAGAGCTGAGAAGGTTTGAACCGGAGAAGGTTTGAGCGGAGAATGATCTACTTGACCTTTTAACTCATCCAGGTCTCCTGTACTATGATTTTTTTCCCCCTACAGCAAGAGCCTAACTGGGGGAAAAAATGTTAAAGCTGACTTTTTTTTCTAAACCATTTATCAAATAGTTTTATTTGTTGGGGAGTATACATATCTTAACATCTCCAGTTGCTGCACATCTCAAGCCCTTTCAGTGTTGAGAGCTCAGAGAATGCAGGAATGTGCTTTGCCAAGTACTTTCTCTTCAACTTTTAAATCCAGGTTTTGGGGTCCTTCACATTCAACTTAGCAGCAAACTTGTAAAATACATGCACAAAAGAGGGTTTGACATCTCAGAAGTCTGAGCTTTCTCAGGAAAGACTCTTTTCCTAGAAATAGGTAAAGTTGCTTTACCGATAGTAACATGCAATGTCTCCTGAAAAAAAAAAGGTGTTATTACAGGAAAATTATTATCCACATTATTTATGACAACAGTGAGGGGAAACAAGAACTCAAATCTTAGAGGGACTGAGCTTGGCAAGAATCTTTGATTTTAAAAACATTCTATTTTGGCAAATACGTTCTTTCAGTGTCAATTTTTATATTTCTGAGAAGTAAATCAGATCTTCCTAAAACAGTTAATCTCTCCTTTATTTAAAGAGATGAGCATGCATGCTTTGTCCCTCTACTTTGGCCAGTTTTCTCAAACCACACTGAGGGATACCAAAATGAAATATTTATCCTCTTGAAACCTCTCACATTTCTGCCTTGATAGACTAAGAGAATGTTATAGTAAGCAGAGGACTCTGAGATCTTCTACTCCAAATTCCTCATTCTAATAACCAGAGATGTGAAGTGACTTTGCCAAGATCACAGAGCAAGGAAATAGTGTGTACATTTCTAATTCAAGTCCCTTGTTCCTTCCATTAAAATAAGCCACCCTCCCCACTCAACCCCACGCATGAGTTTTCCATACAACTCACTTAATAACGACAACAAATTAAACTAGACATGTAGGAAAACAAAATAAATGCAATTTTAAAAGTATTTGGTGTTCAAAGGGAGAAGTTCCAGGACCTGAAGATGAACATGTATGGATAATTGATTTCCCAACAGTTGCCGGATAAATCTTATTTTTAAACATTTTCGCTTATGCATTTAATACCTGTGTTAGATATGTTTATTTAGTTTGTCTGTGTAGCCTCTAGCTTTTGAGAACAGTGAAGAACTTGGTGTTATGTAAACAGAATGGAATTCTACAAAGAAGTTTGGGCAAACAAATAGAAAACGATACCGCAATAAAATGTTTATCTGTAATATTTTTACATTCAACTCTCCACCACATTCTCCTACTGTCTCATGCCTGGATGATCACAGCAAAGCTTCTTGGTTACTTCTCTTGAGTTTACTGTTCCATTTCTCAAATCTCTCCTGAGCACATCCAAACTCACGGATGTTACTAAAATGTCATTTTGAAGTCACTCCTCTGATACATTAGAACAAAATTTCTCACTATTGTACAATAAAATTTAATTTTTTAGCTGAGATTCCCCATATTTTACACTCTATCCCTCTTCAACTGTACCTTCCTTCCTCCCCTTGTACCCAACTTCATTTGGTCCAAATCTCACTACCCACCATTTCCTACATGTACCTTGAGAGTTGCTGCCTGGGGGCACCTGCTTCTATCATATCCGCCTGGTTCAGGTCTACTTATTCTTCAAGGATCTGTTCTGGTTTCATAAACACAGATAGCATATTAGTGATTGCCAAGGTGAGCGGGGGGAGTGGCCAAAATACGTAAAAGGGGTCAAAAGGTCCAAACTAATTTTAATAAAGAGAATGTCAAGAAGGAAAGTGGAGAATAAATGACCTCAACGTATTTTAAAAAAAAGGGGGGGGGACTTTTTTGATTACTACCTTCAGCAATACTCTCTGCCTCCTCTGAGACCTTACAGTTCTTCATTTACACCATTTGTATGTTTTAAAGAGCTGAATCTGTTCCAGGCACTGTGATAAGAGCTCTCCATGGATTATGTCATCTCATTCTCTCAACTGTGGGAGAAGGGTACTATATAATTCCTACTTGACAAAAGTGCACACTGGTCTTCAAGAGGTTATTTGTCTAAGATCACACCGCCAGTAAATGGCAGAAATCATAGCAAGCCCAAATGCCTTTATGTCCAGATGTGTATATATCAAAGTCACTGACTTTGTTTCATATTCACTGACGCTGCCACAGTCCAAAACACCGCTGTCTCTGCCTGGGACTCTTGCCAGGATTCTCTACTCCCTACTTCCTTTCCTGCCTCTTCATATTTCATTATCTACACGTGTGCTTTCCAATACAGTAGCCACTAGTCACATGGAACTATTAAGCATTTGAAATGTGGCTAGTGCATACTAGATTTTGAAGACTTAACACCAAAAAGAATGTGTTTCTTTTCAGAAAAGAAATTTTAAAGTTGATCACTTTTTTCTGCATTGTTTATTTTTTCAACTCTATTGAGGTATAATTGACCCATAAAATTGCAAGATATTTAAATTGTACATGATGGTGACTTGATCCATGAACACCTTATGGCAATAGATGTTTCCTGGACCTGGTTGATTAACACATCTATTGCCTCACAGACCTATTTCTTTATTTTTTAGCAAGAACATATAAGCTCTACTCTCTTAGCAAATTTCAGTGACAAAATGAAATGTGTCAAACATGATTACTGTGTTTGACATTATATCCTTGGACCTCACTCATCTTATGACTGAAAGTTTGTGCTCTTTACCAGTTTCTCCTAATTTCCTCCAATCACATTTCTTCTAGTCTCTGTTTCAAAGAGTTTGATTATTTTATTTAATTTTTGGATTCTACCTGGAAGTAATAGCTATGAATTATTTGTCTTTCTCCTGTAAGCCTATTTCACTTAGCCCATGAAGGGGCCTCCCTGAAGAACAAAGATGACAGACCAACCTAGACTCTTGATAATGTCATTGAACAACTGAATAATTCAACTAAAAGTCTATCTTCTCCAGTGTGATAACAAATACTCCTTAGTGTTTGAATTGAATATTGTTACTTGCAGCCAAAAGCACCTTAGCTCCCATAATACACCTACTCTCTACTCCCTAATACATTCTTATTCCCACTTTGTAATCTTTGTACTTTGTCCTCTGCTCTAGGCCCTCCATAGCTAGTTCCTTCGCATCATTCTATAATCTAATATGTCTTCCCTGATCAGTCTCTCTAAAGTAGCCACAGCTTCCCATCCAGTCTTTATCTCATCTTGCTGTTTGTATTATCTTCAGAGAGCTTACTAACATCTGAACTTGATTTTGTGATTACTTTTTAGATTTCCCTCAATAAAATATAAACCCCACAATTTTCCAGGCACAGAGAAGAGATTCAACAAATATTTGCCAAACAAACAAGCAAACTGGAATTTAGGTAAAAGAAAGCTAATATATCACTTTTGCGGAAGAATCACTCTTACACTTTTCCATGGACAAGTGTAAACAAATAGTCTCTATTTGGATTTATCACATACAAATTTGTATTGGAACATAAAATATGTTGAGTCTTTAAGTTAGGTTTTTGGGGGCACCTGGGTGGCTCAGTGGGTTAAACCTCTGCCTTCGGCTCAGGTCGTGATCTCAGCATCCTGGGATCGAGCCCTGCATCAGGCTCTCTGCTCAGTGGGGAGCCTGCTTCCTCCTCTCTCTTTGCCTGCCTCTCTCCTTCTCTCTGTCAAATAAATAAATAAAATATTTTTAAAAATTTAAAAAATAAAGTTAGGATTTGGGGTTTTGGGGCTATTCATGGTATTATTTCTAAAATATTTTATTTACTTAGTTATTCAGAGAGAGTGCAAGTGGGGGGAGAGGCCGAGAGAGTAGGAGAGACTGGATCTCACACAGACTCCACTCTGAGCATGGGTTTGACAGGGTTTGATCTCATGACCCTGAGACTGTGATCTGAGCTAAAATCAAGACATGGACATTTGACCGACTGAGCCACCCAAGTGCCCCCATCTGTATCACTTTTGCGAATTTCACCAAGAGTCAAGTTGCCTAATTAAGTTGCATCTACCTGAAACCATTGACAAAAAGTTGGAAAATTCAGTCAAACTCTATGCTTCTGCATTCAAAGAGTGGTTAAACAACGCATTTGGATTCTTTTCCATGTGTTTGGTGAAAAATCTAATCATTGCATCAGATACCTGATTTTTTATTTTGTCATAGTATTATTCCAGCCTATATTTGAAAACAAAGCAGTACAATACAACAGTACTGTAGTAAAAGTATGATGAAGGTAAGTACAAAGTCCTAAAATAACCCCCCAAAAAGATGCATCAACTAAGAATTTGGAAAGGATTCACCGAAAGGTGATGGTGGACTCTTGCTTTATAGGATGGGTAAATGACCATCCATGAAACAAGTTGGAAGGAGGTCAGTTGAGTCTCAACGTAAGTGATTTCCAGTCAGCTCTTAACGATCAGCAGACTTTCATGCATGAAATTATGTAATTAATTTATGTCTTTCAGATCTCAGTGATTTAGAATCTGTTATGCTAATTTATTGCCTGAGCTACAGCAATTAGGCATACATTTCCTGCTTTTCTGGTAGAAGTGTTAATAAAGAGCAAAAGACACAAAGGAAGGCATTGAAAAAAGGAAGAAGAGACCCTGAGTTGCCAGGGACTTGAATAAACTGCCTTGGATCACCAGGAGTTGACCTGTTTCATTTGATTGTCAATGTCAATTAATAACAGTTCTTTCCTGGAGGCCTGCACAAAGTTTAGACCTGGGAACAGTGCCCGAGCAGATCCCTTCTTCTCTTTTCTTGACAGTACTCCACAAAATCAAAATTCTTTCCATGTTTAGTCATAAAAGAGGGGTTATCACGCAAGTCAGAAGCATAAATGTGGCCATGGTAAAGGGGAATCACCGGCAGCATCTTCCCAAACAGCAGTGAAATCGAATTAAATTTTTCTCCCAATTCTTAGAAAATTGTTATCTTTGTCTTGAGAGCATCTCTGGAGACCTCAAATTGGATCTGGTGAAGCCATAAACTTTCACCCAATATAGCTAAGACTTCAGTATCTGGAGATTGGGTGTGTGATTTTAAAAAATCAGGATGATTGGCTACATTTTAAATATTAATCTAAATTTTTCGTTTTGTGCATATGGCTTTCCTCTCAATTCTGGTTAGTTATTCTTCCAACTGAAAAGGCCAAAATGTCTCAGGCTGAGTCCATATCATATTGCTGTAGTGAGTGATCTAACAATATAAGCCATTACTCACTCACTCATATCCTGTCTAATAAAGTTAATAACTGTGCAACTCACTAACCTGCCAGCAAAAAGAAAGGAAATCTAGACCAAAAAATTGCAAATAGTACTGAATATTTAAATGTCCACTGTGTGTTGTACTGTGAGAAACAATAAGTCTGATATTAGGAAGGAGTTACAAATATAGCAAATTTGCATGGTAACAGGGGAAAAAAAAGGATATTTGTAAAGAAATCAGAAAGATTCCCCAACTTTATTAGTTACTTTTCATGAAGTTGTATTTTGGTAATAAGTCTGAAATATAAGTGACATACAACTACAAAAGTGTATTTCTTGCTCATGTGACCTGGCATCTATGGACAGCTTCTGTTTCATGTGTCTTTATCACTGTAGGATCTGGACTAAAAGAGTGATGTTATCTGGTACATTGCATTCTTATGACGCAGAGGAAAGAATAATGGTAAAATCACAATATCCAAAGCTTCAGCTGGGAGGTGGTACACATCACTTCTGCTTATATTCTGTTGGCCAAATCAAATCATACAGCCAAGCTTGGTATTACTTCACTGGGGCACGGAGTATAACGTTATCACAGAAAGGGTACCAGGGACGGAAACTGCATGGATGGGTCTCGTGCATAGGGGAGGGGAGGTAGCATATACTTGGGACCAATAATATATTCTATTGCACAGCTCTTTTTTTTTAACATCTCAATTTAATTTTAATTTTTAAGTGTTCCAGAATTCATTCTTGATGAATTCTGTTTATGAAAATTGTTGATGCACCACCCGCAATGCTCCATGCAATACGTGCCCTCCATAGTACCCACTACCAGGCTCATCTGTCCCCCACCCACCTCCCACCCTCCTCCCCTCCAAAACTCTCAGTTTGTTTCTCAGAGTCCACAGTCTCTCGTGCTTCATCTCCGCCTCCAATTTCCCCCAACTCCCTTCTCCTCTCCGTCTCCCCATGTCCTCCATGTTATTTCTTATGCTCCACAAGTAAGTGAAACAATGTGATAATTGACTCTCTCTACTTGACTTATTTCACTCAGCATAATCTCCTCCAGTCCCATCCATGTTGATATAAAAGTTGGGTATATGTCCTTTCTGATGGCTGTGTAATATTCCATTGTATATATAGACCATATTTTCTTTATCCATTCATCTGTTGAAGGGCATCTTGGCTCTTTCCTCAGTTGGCACTGTGGCCATTACTGCTATGAACACTGGGGTACAGGTGTCCCTTCTTTTCACTACATCTGTATCTTTGGGGTAAATACCCAGTAGTGCAATTGCAGGATCATAGGGTAGCTCTATTTTTAATTTTTTGAGGAACCTCCACACTGTTTTCCAAAGTGGCTGCACCAGCTTGCATTCCCACCAATAATGTAAGAGGGTTCCCCTTTCTCCACATCCTCTCCAACACTTGTTGTTTTTCTCTTCTGTTAATTTTGGCCATTCTAAGTGGTGTAGATGGTATCTCAATGTGGTTTTGATTTGAATTTCCCTGATGGTTAATGATGATGAACATTTTTTCATGTGTCTGTTAGCCACTTGTATGTCTTCTTTAGAGAAGTGTCTTTTCATGTCTTCTGCCCATTTTTTGATGTGATTATCTATTTTGGGGGTGTTGAGTTTGCGGAGTTCTTTATAGGTCTTGGATATCAGCCCTTTGTAGTGTCATTTGTGAATATCTTCTCCCAATCCATGGGTTGCCTCTTCATTTTGTTGGCTGTTTCCTTTGCTGTGCAGAAGGTTTTTATCTTGAAGAAGTCCCAGAAGTTCATTTTCCCTTTTGTTTCCTTTGCCTTTGGAGATATGTCTTGAAAGAAGTATTGCATAGCTCTTTCAGTTAAGGGTAATACCCCTTCTTTGTGAACATCTTCACATCCAGAAAAATGGAAAAATAAAATAAAATCTTCTTACCACTTGGTGACAACTTTGGTCTTTAAATTCAGTTCATTTTTTTAAGTTAAATGTGTTACAAGTTTGAAACACAAGATAATTGGTTTCACTGAGCTTTTTAGCCATTGAACAAGTTGGCACTGGGCTTGAGTATGTAAGTCATGCTGATTCTGAGAGCCTAATTCCATGAAAAAGAATGCTAAGTGTCATATTTAATTATACATCCTTCTAGGGCTCTGAATCTGAATAACTTTTGAAATATAATATTTTGAGAAGTTTATTATTGTACTTATTTAAAAATATTTGCCTGAGAAGGACACAGACTTCACTAGACTGACAAAGATGGACAAAAATAGTTAAGATCTTCTACTTGATCTACGACTTTATGTTTTTTCTTCTTTCATTTCCTTTTAGGATTTACTCTCTCTTATTAAATTATAAGATGAAATATGAACTATATCTTTCTTCTTTTCCTATATCCTTCTTTTTCTAGATCAGTTAACATCCCTTTGGCAGTAAATAATAAAAACATAAAAGCCTATCTGTCTTGGACAATAAAGTGTGTTCTTCATCTCACCTAACATTTAGTGTTAAGGTGGAGTGACCCTAGAACTCCATGATTTGGTGCTCAAAGACAATACCAAGGATTCAGAGTCTTCCCATCTTTTTATTCTGATATCCTCAGTATGTCAACGTTATTCCTTGGCAGTTCCAAATATCAAAACCAGGCACTATAACGTGTAAAGACAGTTTTGTCCTTTTATCATTTTTACTTTAACTTAGAAGTAAAAGAAACCTGGTGCTTGGGTGGCTCAGTTGGTTAGGCATTTGCCTTCTGCTCAGACCATGATCCCAGAGTCCTAAGATGGAGTCCCACATCAGGCTTACTGCTCAGCAGAGAGTCTGCTTCTCCCACTCTCTTTGCCCCTACCCCCTGCTCCTGTATGCTCTTGCATATTCTCTCTCTCCAATACATAAATAAAATCTTAAAAAAAAAAAAAGGAAGTAAAAGAAGTAATGGAAACCTTTCCCAGATACCCTCCAGAATACTATCTCTGTGTCTTCTTGGCCAGAGTTATATCTCTGACCCATACCCATATTGAGTTCAATTATTATTGATATATATCCAGTTTTGCATTACTCCTTGACCTGAAGAGAGTCATTCACTCTGAGTCTAATAAGAGAGGGGTAGGTTCCCAAGTAAAACATGGGGTTGGGGTAGTGTATTGGAGGGCTTTGTCAGCATGAAAAAGTGGGATTAAGATTACTGGCTGAACCACCATGTCTGCTGTGGCCCCAAAGACAAGATTTTCAATCATTCCAAATAAAGAGTAGAACTGAAGAAATCATATGTATAATTCAAACTGTAGTAATCCTGAAGTATTTGCATCATTAAAGCAAAAACAGAGTTTGGATAGCAGTAACTATAATGATCTGGTGAATCACTTCATTTTACTATCACAAACCTGGTTTCACACAAATATTTTTCTAAGCAAGAGCATAGGGTGTACTCCTCCTTTATTTATATTCCACTTAGACCCCAAAAGGGTTTGAGCAGGCTCATTTAACTTTGAACAGGGGTGGGTAGATGACTCTCCGTAATAATGAAACTAAATCAAATAGGACAATATTTTTTAAACATTCTTTTTGTTTCTTTTACATAACCTTCCCAAATAACAGATAGGTATTAAACGAGACAGTTTAAAAAAGATTACTTCAGACTTATAAATTGTCACATCAGCATTCTGCCTTCTTGTGGATAGAATGAAAAATAAATAAATAAAAGTAGAATTTTACTAACATACTTTATTCTAGTTGTATAAAATGCTTTAAACCTTATATGTGAATGTTAGTACATCAAGACCAGTGGACAAGAGAAACTTTAATATTTGGATTGATTGGGACCAGATTGAATGTTGATTTATTCAATTCTGTGCAATACGTCCTGGTCATATGCAACATTCATATGACCATACCTTGTGAGATACTAAGGATACAAACCTGATCAAGCCAGACGTATGAAGAAAGCAACTGTATCTCCATATATAATGTGCCAGACTCTGATAAGTACTATACCTGAGGTAATTTCAAAAGTGATCCTGGGGATGCCTCAGTGGCTCAGTGGGTTAAGCCTCTGCCTTTGGCTTAGGTCATGATCTCAGGGTCCTGGGATCGAGCCTGGCATCAGGCTCTCTGCTGAGCAGGGAGCCTGCTTCCCCCACCCTCTCTGCGTGCCTCTCTGCCTACTTGTGATTTCTCTCTCTGTCAAATAAATAAATAAAATCTTAAAAAAAAAAAAAAGAAGAATGAAAGAAAGAAAAGAAAGAAAGTGACTGGAGTTCTCAGGAAGGAGTGATTGCTTGGACTGCAGAAGAACGGTGCAATGTGAACTCCTTCAGAAAGATAACAAACATGTCCTTGAAGGAAAAGCAAACCATTGCTTGGCAGAAAAATAGAAGGGTCTTTCATACCAAGCAAAGGCATAAGCAATGGCAAGCGTGGTGCTGTTGCAGCTAGGACTCAGTGGGTCAGTCCTAGGTGACTCACATTCAGAGGAGTGTGCTAGGAGAAGCAACATTCATCTTGATTTGCAGCTCTAGACGTTTCTTGTCAAGGTCCCCTGGGCTGCCCAGTTCTCAAGCTCCCTATAACTTGAGGAAGCTCTTATTCTCCTGCCTGAAAAGAATTCTGTCTCCCTCATCCATCCCACCCTGTTCTCACTGCTCCATTTTCTCCATCCTGTCTCACTCCAAGCCCCACAAATGTTGACACTTTTTAGCTCTAGCTCTTTTTCTCCTGGAACCCAATTCCAATGACCTGGATCTTTCTCTTCATCCCCTTTTCTTCCAAACACTTTGATACACTTGTTTATTCCCCAATTTTCCAATTTTGCATTCCCAAAATTCAAAAAGAGAATAATCCCCCAAGATTGGGGGAAGGAAGTGATTGATACCAAGTCTCCTCTCTGCAGGAAGGCTGTGGACTCCCACAAATTAAACCTTTGCCCCATCACATAAGGAAGCCTAAAAATACCAAGCACCACCAAGCAGTACAGGGAGAGGGAAACCTGGAAATAAGATTTGGAAATTGCTTTCTGGCCAAATTGTGAAAAAGGTGAATCTAAAGCTGACCCCACACTTTTGAGAAAGTGAACAGCCTCTTAGATATGTGTTTTAGGGAAGTAATGTCATAGTTGTATGGAGTTCAGGGAAGCAATTTGGGTATTGACTCATCCTTCTGGGCTTCCCTATGGGGCATAACTCTTCCAGTAGGTGGGCTTTTCCACTAATGAAGGACGCCCTTGTTAACTTTCCCAAGCACTTAAAATACAGGGCCAAGAAATTAGGTTTTGACTAAGACGGTTGTCCACTCTAACTTCCTGGCCTCTCTCTCAGGCTTCTAGTAAAGAGAAGAAGTATAGAACACAATTCCTTACCATACAATCTTACTTTCACAATGCAGAAGTAACAGCATGGTTGATTACTGGTTCTATCATCCCTTGACTCTATCATCCTAGGCAGATTACTTAATTTCTCTGGACTTTAAATACATATTGCAAAACACTTAGAACAGTTCTGGTCAGAAAGGTGTTGGTCAACTAATAGGTGTTCCCTTACTTCTGCCTTTCTTGTAGTACTGAGGTGCAGGTATGCATTACCAGGAACCACAACTCGAGGGCACCAAAAAGAGACAAGTTTCATGAACCCTGTTTGTCTCCCTACCAGGTATTGGTCTTCCCCAAGCACTTGTCTTTGGTGTCCCTTAGGGAAGAATAGGCTTCCTCAGATAGTACAGAAGTCTTCATCTGGAAGGGAGGACTGTCTTTCTAGAGGCATGAAGGATGTAAATGTCTACTTCTTTTCCTGAGGACAAAACAAAGTCATTGACTAATGAAAAAAATTCTACCAATAATTTTTTGTGCCTTTGGATGGAAACTATTTAATTCAAAAAGAATGTCTCAATAATAATAATAATAATTTTAATGTGCTCTTATTTTCTCAGGCATCCCCCCCCCCATCTGAAGCCAACTATCTGGTATTCCCATCAATATCCCTATTCTTTGAACATCGTTACCCTTGGTTCCTTTGTTCCAGTCTCTGAGGATCAAGTTCCATGTTAATATATTAGTAGGAGATAAGGACTCATGGCTACTCCATCTACCTACACAGTACAATTGCATTTCCAAGCAAAACTTCTGAAGACACAATACCTGTTTTATTCCAAAGGACTGTTCTCCTAACCAAATCTCAGGCAACACAATAGGCAAAACAGCAAGAGCATAAAGGTTCTGGAACAGGGAAACTTTGTAATCATGTTTATACAAGAAACACTTTCTATGCACAGGCTGTTCTGATTTGAGGATTTTTAGAAACATAAAATATTAGAAGCAGAGGAGAACTTAGAAATCTTGTCCAACTTCCTCACTTTCCAAACAAGGAAACCTAGATCCCCAGGGGAAGTCACTGGGATCTCAACAGAAATCTCTTAGCTTAGAAGGCCATCTTTTTTGACCCTTACTAGAATTCTTCATCTTTGGTTTCTATATGAACTCTCAGCCCTCAGACATTCAAAGCAATTTCACATACAGTGGTTGCATAGTAAATGTTTTTGATGATGCCTGAAAATAAAAAAGAATAAAAATTATTCTTACTCATTTTCTTTTCAGAGAACTAATTAGCTCTACCATTCATAGACTGAACACTGAGAATTTGCAAGTAGTGCCCCCAACATTGTCCTAAGGCAAAAATCATTAAACAATCTGTGCCATGCAAGCATTTACACTGGCTATATGTGAGGTTAGTCTGCTGTTTAACCATCAGGCATTCTGATGCCTGGAAAAGTGAGTTATTCCAACAAACAGCTGGGTATTGGCGAACATTGGTGTGTGTGTGCACAAACATCACTGAACATGGTTATGGAACCAAGGCATGAGATAGTGCATCCATGAAAAACGAAATGGTAGGGTATGAGAATTTGAGAGCTCACCTGCACTCCATGTAGGACATTTGAAAAACAATAGGAAACCTTCCTCATCACTCCATCGGGAAGTAAAAGATAAGTTACAGTAGCTGACAGCATTTTGAGTTGGGACTAGGCTCCACCTCGTCATTGGAATTACATGACTTCAATGAGAGGAGAAACCTGGCTCCTGCTTGCTGAGTTGTTTTAGCACTCTCAGAAGGAGTCTCCTGGTCTCTCTTGCTGTTAATTATGTACACTATGCAGCAGCTTAATCTAATTATGACTCTCCAGTGATTGCATGATAAGACATTCACAGGCCCACTTTTTAGTTCCCTTTTTCCTAGGCTTCTCTGCCTCAACTCTCCTTCAGAACTTACACTCAGAGCTTAGTAACAATTGGAATCTAACTACATTCTAACATAACACTTACATTCATGCTTCTGTTCACACTGTAAAAGGTAATCTTTGAATGGTTTAAGCATCTGGATTCTATTACGGCAAAGTATAGCACTTAAAATGGAAGAGACTTTTTACATTTGCGTGGAATTCAGGCAGCTGCCTGAGCCACCCTTGGGCCTAGTTGTTTCAAAGAGATTTGCAACAGGCTTAAGTCAGAAATGATAAAATTGTCAAAAAACTCTGGAATTCCTTTTGGAAGGCAGCTAAAAAAATAAAACCAAACCAAACCTCCAAAAGGAAAAAGGAAGAGATTTCTGCCTACAAATATTTAATAATGCAGTTTATTGGGTCAAATACTGAAACTCCAAATAGTGGCTGCTGTGCATATCCAAGAAAAGTTTCCATTTTTTTCCCTCTCAAATATAACACTGGTTTTACAGTCTTGCAGATTACAAATCACATGGGTTTGGTTTTTTGTTGGGTTTGGGTTTTTTTTTTTTTGTAGGAATATTAGATTTTTCTTCCATTTGTCCTATTTTATTTAAATAGTCCAAACTTCTGTGGTTTGGTCATTAAAATCCAGTTGGCAGAAAAAGGCTGAATCTTTATGTTTTCCAGCTGCATTCCTACACACAAGCATTATTAGCCATATGACCATGTTTACATCAGCCATGAGTGAGAGTTTCTCATGACCCATCCAACAGCACACAAAAATGTGGGGTGCCTGAGGTCTCTGGTCTCTCTGCATGAAGAGAAGGCAAAAAATTCCAAGTAATTATATTGACTCAACTGAGAAATAGTCATCCAAATTAAGTGATGCCAACTTTATCTCTGGTGTGCATCCCTCTCACTGAGACAAGGCAAGGCACAGGAATACACTGTAGCCAAATTAAAAGGTCTGGTAGGATGAGAGAGAAGCAGAACAACAACAGTAACAAAAACACAAGTCACAACAGTGAGAAAGAAGGGAGATTCATGTAGTTAGATGTTCTTTCAGAAAAATTCATGTAGTAGATGTTCTTTCAGAAAAGTACACTTGACCCAAAATAATTTTTACAGAAATAGAAAAATCCATTCCAAAACTCATAGGGAAAATCAAGGGGCCCCCAAATAACCTAAACAATTTTAAAAAGAAGTACTGAATTGGAGGTTTCTCACTTCCTAATTTCAAAACTTGTTATAAATTAAAGGAAGAACCAAAAACAGTGTGGTACTGGTATAGAGACACCATATGGACAAATGGAGTGGAACACGGAACCCAGAAATAAATCCTCACATATGTGGTCAAAGGATCTTTTTTAAAGACTTTATTTATTTATTTGACAGAGAGAGAGTGATCACAAGTAGGCAGAGAGGCAGGCAGAGAGAGAGAGTGAAGCAGGCTCCCCACCAAGCAGAGAGCCCAATGCGGCGCTCGATCCCAGGACCCTAAGATCATGACCTGAACCAAAGGCAGAGGCTTAACCCACTGAGCCACCCAGGCACCCCTGGTCAAATGATTTTTGACAAGGGTGCCAAGACAGCCTTGAAGTTCACTGAGAAAAGGACAGTCTTTTCAACAAATTGTGTGGGAAAACTAGATTATCCACTTGCAAAAGAATGAAGGTGGACCCTTACTATATACTAAATACAAAAATTAACTCAAAGTGGATCAAAGACCCAAATGTAAAAGCAAAAACTACAAACTCTTACAAAGAAATATAGCGAGAAAGCTTTACAACATTGGATTTGGCAATTATTTTTCGGATATGACTCCAAAAGCCCAGACTACAAAAGAAAAATAGAGAAATTGGACTACATCAAAATTAAGACCTTCTCTGCATCAATGGAGACTATAAATAGAATGAAAGGGCCACCCTCAGAATAGAAGATAATGTTTGCAAATCATATATCTGATAAGGGGCTATTATCCAGAATATATAAAGAGCTACACAACTCAACAACAATAACAACCCAGGTAAAAAATGGACAAAGTACTTCAATAAACACTTCCCCAAAGAAGATAAGCAAATGACCAATGAACACATGAAAAGGTGCTCAGTATTACTGATCATTAGGAATATGCATATCAAAACCACAATAATATATCACTTCATACCCACTAAGATGACTAAAATTGTCATCATATAGTAACATAGAACTACATATGATCCAGCAATCCTACTCCTGGGTAGGAGCCCCAAATGGAAGGGGCTCAAATATTTGTATACCCATTTTCATAGTAGAATCATTCACAGTTGCCTAAAGCTGGAAGCAAAGTGTTCATGAGTGGATGAATGGTTAGGTAAAATGTATTTTTATAGATGATGGAATATTATTCAACCCAAAAGGGAAAGGAAATTCTATCATATTCTATGACATGGATGAACATTGAGGATGTTATGCTAAATAAAATAAGCCAGTCATAAAAGAAAAAATGCTCTATCACTCTATTTACATGAAGTACCTAGAATACTCGAATTTATGGAGACAGGGAGTATAAGGATAGTTGTCAGGGTTCATGAGTAAGGAGTTTCCGTTTGGAAGAAAGAAGAAAGTTCTGAAGATTGTTGGTGGTGATATCTGCACAAAAATATGAACATACTTAATGTCACTGAACTGTACATTTAAAAGTGGTTAAAATGGCAAATGTTATATTGTTATATAACATATAACATATAACATATAACATTTTATCACGATAAAGATGTATATTTGCACAATTTTAAAGTCTCTCCAGATATCCCAAACGAATAGAAAAGATAAAGTTTCCTTTAGAAATAAAAGCTGGGGGCTGCCTCTTCTGTACTCAGTATATAGCTGAGCCTATTTAACAGGTACTTCCCTGAGATATTCATTATAAATTAATTTATATGTAAATCAGATTTTATGGTAGTAATTTTTCTTTCTATTAAAAAAAAACCTGTAAAGTAAAAATTTTAACAGCCCAGATCATCACCTCTTAATCTTAAAAACAGATTTATATTTTTGCATGTAATGTTTCCAAACTCAAAGACACCTAGCTTCCAAAGGGGTGAACCACAGACTGGCAACCATTTTCTGTAAAAGGCCCAAGAGTGAAAATTTCAGCTTTGCTAACCATATAGTCTCCGTCTTAACTATTCAACTCTGTCACTGGAGCAAAAAAGCAGAAATAAACAATAAATAAATTGATGGTGATAGCTGTGCTCCGGTAAAACTTCCTTTACAAAAACAAGTGGTGAGCAGGTTTGGCCATAGTTTGCTGACCAAGTAAATGCTCTGATTCATGCCAGAGGCTCTAAAAAAAGCTGCTGGGGGGAAGTGATAATTGAATGGAGTCAGGAAGAACAAGGAAATAAGGAAATGGTATACAGGCAAAGGTGGTAGAGGAGATGGAAATAGAGTACAAAAGAATGGGCGAGACAGAGGGTACCCAGGTGGAGAAAGCTTCCCAAGTGAAGATCTGGAAGTAAATGGTGCCTGGCCTGTCTGAGGAAGCATACTGCTGCTTCTGGAACTCATGGGGGGCATGGTGAGAGACAAGATGGTGGAGTCAGAACATTTAAGAGTATATGCAAGGGACTTTCAGCCAACTGAGACCCAGAGGGTTAAATAAGCTTAGGGGGTGTTGGGGAAAGTAAATCTGGACAATCTGTTTTAAATTAAAACCTTGAAAGTGTTTTTAAATGTTAAGCAAATGTAATAAGCAGTTCTGACAAACAAATGCCCAGTGAACCACCTCACCAAAAATGAAGTCCAGCAACATAGAATACATTTTATTTTAATATCCCAGTATATAGTATGTATTATATAGTTTGTATGTCTGTACTTCAAGCCTGAATATAACATTTGCCAGCAAATGACACAAGTTCTTCTGCAAGAAATGTCATGGGGGACATTTTGGTGACTTCCTTTAACCCTAAGTCACTATTCTTCAAATTTTTGATCAGTTCTCAGCCATTCGATTGTGTCGACTTGATTGCTGAGTTGCCTTAGACAGAGGGTAGGGTAGCAAGGTATAACCCTTAGGTTATATCCCAACCTGAATATGAGGAAGAGTGCACGGGGAAGGGCAGAGACTCCCGGGGCGGGCTGCTTCTTCACCTCTGACCAGATGATCACTCTCCCAGTGTAAAGAAAATCAAACTGTCTGTTCACTTCCCTGGGATAGTCAATCACCCTTTGGCAAGGCTTCAGACACTTTTTGCTGTGACTAACTCTAAAGGGGGCATGGGATTTCATGGTTTGAAACTATAAGCTTAAAGATGTTCTTGGTAGGCTCAGGAGTGTCTCCGTTGGATCTCAGGAAATGTGTCATCAAAGTTACTGTCAGGAGTTCCAGGACAGGACTGCATTTCTGTTCCTATATTACTCCACCCACTGTGTTGTTAATTCTATTGCTTAGAAAGGGAGAAAAGATACATAGAGATATAGATAGAATATAGATATAGATATATAATATATAAAATACATAGATCTAGATATCTATAGATACATATATAGATATATAATATACATATAAGCTATATCATATATATAATATGTATATATATATATGGCACGGGTGGGGTGAGAAGTCTCTTTGAATTCCTTATTATTATTTTTTTAGACACATAAGCATCTGAGACTAGATTCATGGAAGTGTGTACCACATAAGTCAAGAAAACATTTCATGCATGTCAGTTGTGTCAGGGGACTATGCTCACTGAAAAGACTCATTGTTAATTTCAAAAGGAGTTTGGAAGAGAGAAAAGAATGTCCATGCCCACAAGTTTCAGAGAGCAGTCACTACATGATAAAAAGGAGGTAAAGAGGGGCTGGGCAGGCAGTAAGTGGCTGGTGGTCATCCCAGAGCCTATGGCGGTAGAAGGTGTGTGTGAATCGATGCCAAGACTGCGCCAAAAATGTTGCCTATATTATTTACTTAATCTTTATAAAAATTCTGGGTTATAATTATCATTTTTAGCCTTCTTTTTTTTTCTTTTTGAGAGTGAGAGAGATAGCAGGGGGAGGGACAGAGGAAGAGAGAGAAAATCTCAATCAGGTTCCACACCCAGTGCCAAGTCCAAAGCAGGGTTTGATCTCACAACCCTGAGATCATGACCTGAGCCGAAATCAAGAGTCAGATGCTTAACTATATGAGCCACCCAGGTTCCCTAGCCTTCCTTTATAAATGAGGAAATCAAAGCCCAGAGGAGTTCATGTTTCAGTTTGGGTCCTACAAGAAGCAAAAGCTGAGATAAGTTTAGATGTGCAAGAGATTTTATTGTGGAAATGCTTGTGAAAAAAATAACAAGAAAAGAGCCAAAGCAGGCATGGAGAATTTTTAGCTCATGAGGCAAGCTGGATAGTGAGAAGAGAGAGAAGAAAGGCAGGACCGAGTTGGAAGAAACTCGAACTACAGCATAGTCCTGAAAGTTTCTGCCAGGCCAATGGGATGCCCCAAGTAAACATGCTCGCTGGCAGATTTCTGGGCAGACACCATTAACCCTGTCATGTGCAGTTACTGACTGGGAGCACCCTAAGGGAAGTGTGCCCTCAGCACCAGCATGGTGCTGGATCCAAAGGTATGGTATCCCGAGGCTGCCAGCCAACTATACTCCCTGCAACAGGTTCTCTCAGAAGAGGTCTGGGAAGACATTCCCATGATGTCTGTGTGAGGTCACACAGATCACAAGAAGTAGAACAAGCCTTAGTCATAGGCCGCCTGAGCCTTCACTCAATAAGCATTACATTTCAGTGTGAAATCTTTCTGGAAAAGGTCAAAAAATCAATACTTTGGTGCTTTACATGTCATTTGACTCTGTATTTACTATACATCAGGTTAGGCAAACATTTTTTTAAAGGGTCAAATGGTAAATATTTTAGGCTTTGAAGGCCTATAGAGTCTCCATCACAACTACCTAGCTTTGCTATTGTAGGGAGAAAACAAATGGGAATGACTGTGTTCCAATAAAACTTTATTGACAGAACAGATTAGGTCAGATTTGGCCCAATGGCCATAATTTGCCAACCTCTGCTTTATGTCACCAAAAAAACAGAAGTCAAATCAAAAAGAAAACAAAGGGTAGTAAGCTGAAGAAGATTAAGACATGAGGGTCAAAAACATAATAGCTTGTTTCCTTCACATTTTTTTGGCTATTATGTACTCTTATGTACAGTCTCTAGTTCCTATCCCAATGGAAGCTAAGATACATACTCCTAAAGAAGACAAACTAGAAAACATCCTTTTCACATTCCTGATATATTCTTTCCCGGGCCAGGAAAATAACCAAAGTGGGCTTTGGGTGACAGTGATACGGACTGTGTGGGGCCCTCACACTGGGGTGAGTGTAAGATGTGGATGCAAAACATGAAGAGGGAACTTTTATGAAGGTATTTGACAGGTACTAAGAAGAACTCTGAAGCTGGTGTAGAGACCATTCATCCACTCATTTCTTTCATTTATTTGACTATCAGCAAAGCCCCACTATAATCTTGACTGTGTGGGATACTAGATATGCCAAAAAGACGAAACATAGATCCTGCCAGTGGTGAGCTCATAGCCCACTGGAATAGAAGATCATACATACAGTGCCATGGGAGTTTAATATAAGAAGGCAGTGGCCTCTGTGAATCCATTTCTTGGACAACCCTCTTCCAGATGCTCTTCTGACCACTGGGATAGGGTACACAGATCTGGCTTCCACCAGCTTGGGTAGGAATGGAGATTTAGATCACCTTTCCTTTCTCACTATACTCTCGTGACGCACGAGGAGCCTGTTGCTGAGTTGGTACTGATGCCCGAAAGAAGCACGGGAAAGAAGGTGGGGAGTCTCCAGACAGGTGATCTGCTTCACAATTTCGCAGAAGGTTGTCTTAACTGGATGAAGAATCTGAATTCCCTTCAAAGGGAAGGCACGATTCAGGGAAGGAGCTGGAGAGCCATTAACTTGTTGCAAGACCCCTTGTGATGGGATGATCATTCCTTATGATGGAGGCTCAGGCTTGTGGTGAGAGAAAGCTTTTCCTCATTTCAGACTGTATCAAGTCGCCTTCTGTAAAAACAAGAAAATACGTATGTACTTATGACTACTAACTGCTTCACTCTGCATAATGCTTAAATAACCAGTCAGACATTAAACTGCATGTGCAGCTAAATTTCATTTTAAAAACATGATTACATAGCTAGATGTTTACACCCAACTGCACATCAGAGAAATAGAAGATATGTACATGAAAGAAATGGATTTTTTAATGTTGCCAACTCTAAACAAACATGGTACAAAAATGCCTAATTCAGTACAATATTTTTGCTCTCCAGATCACATTGTTGCATCTAGATGATAGTATTGTGAAAACATTGGTTTAAAAAAAAAACAGTAAATCACATATGTTTCTTAAATTTTGTATCTCAAAAGACTGCTGATTAAATTAAACAACGCAGCAGTCCTTGGTCTCATATAAACTGAGTCTCAATCTTGACTGTCATACTATTGCTTTCTTATCTAGGAAAATTTTAAATTACAAATTATTCCCATTAAAGTGTATTCACCTGTCTTTAAAGAACATATGATTCGTCACTTTATACTCTACTCAAAACTCAAGTTAGCCCTTTGAGTTCTGAAATATGAAAAGACTCAAAACCATGGGTAGTCTGAGCTGCAATTTCAAATTCTTAGAGTGGAATGTAAGAAATTGTGTTTGGAATTACAATAAATGAGAAATGCAACCGTATATTTTTGACACTTTAATTTGGGGGGCTGGTCATTGTGTTCCCCAGTTCAGACGCATTACTGTACATACTATGTAGGTCAATATGCGTACGCTTTAGGTGGTGTTCTCAACTCTGAAAAATGCACAGGACACATCTCTGATGGAGTTCTTGGCAAATCACTTGGTTACTTTCCCTGATATTCAACAGATGGCTTCAACCCACATGGCAAACAGATCTACTCAGTCAGTAGTTCACCATAACATTATATTGAAACTAACATAAGGACCCATGCATAATATTTAATAGAAACACAAAGAATTATAAATGGCATAACTCCAGAGTTTATTACTGCTCACTCAATTTCTGTGGTAGCTCATATTCCAGCGACCAAATCGATGTGTATTTTTTTTAAATTTTTTATTTTTTATAAACATATATTTTTATCCCCAGGGGTACAGGTCTGTGAATCACCAGGTTTACACACTTCACAGCACTCACCAAAGCACATACCCTCCCCAATGTCCATAATCCCACCCCCTTCTCCCAAAATTGTCAGATTCTCTCTTACTCTTTGGCACAATAAGCCAGTGGAATATTCCACGTGAGCTTGATTTAGAATAGATACAGCAGCAGACAGACCTTCTGGCTTTGGATATTAGTAAGAAGAGACATAATTCATTCTTCTCCTACCCCCTTAACCCCAAACCATAAGTGACTCTTAATCTCACAAAACTGAGGGCTGCTGAGGGGGTTTGGAAGAGGGGGGTGGGGTTATGGACATTGGGGAGGGTATGTGCTATGGTGAGTGCTGTGAAGTGTGTAAACCTGGCGATTCACAGACCTGTACCCCTGGGGATAAAAATATATTATATGTTTATAAAAAATTTTAAAAATAAAAAAAAAAGATTTTCATTAATGAGGCACAGGGTTATAAATTCTAACAAATAAAACAGAATCATAGAACAATTAAAAAAAAGAGAGCGACATAATTTATGATGTAATTCCTGTTTACCTTTGATACATTTTCTGTTAGGACTTTAGCGTTTTCTTCAAGTAGAAAGACTCCCTGGGTCGGTATCTTTTCACCCCCTCCTCTTCCCTGACAACTTTCTCCTCTTCTTTCCCACTGTTTCCCTCTCCTTCAGAGTCTACACATCTTGCACAAACAAATTTCACTTGAAAACTAACAAAAACTCTATGAAGAAGTGAGACCAAAGTTATAAATGTTTTCATTTATAACTATCTTTGTCCTTACCAGTGACTCTAGAACTTGTTTGTGATCAATGTATGGAAAAGGTAGAACAAAAGTAAAACAGGTGCAAAAGTGCTAGAGAAATCTTCCTTATAGTGCCATTACTACAATGGCAAAGTTTTTAATAGATTTTTTAAAAATTTTAAGACATGATGCTCTTGCCAATTTTTAAAATTCTGTGTTTGTACTGTAATTAGTAAAGTATATCCACCTGCTGTTTCAATTACAAAAAACAATCTTCTCCTTGGGATTCCTCAAACTGTGTGAATAATGCTTCTCTTGGCAATCAAGAAGTATTTGGGAGGCATCCCAGCAGTGGCTTTTAAGAGAAGGTATTTTATTCCTCTGATTATATATTCTACTTTATTTAAAAACTTCTCAAATCAAAGGAGATGTCAATTGATAAAAAAGGCCAACTACACAAAGTTAAATCCACAAATCAAGTAAACTGCCTAATTGTGCTGTTTGGTTGAAAAAGTATTTGAACTATATTTTGTAATGTTTCAAATGGCTTCAAATACACTGTAATACCACATTTAGTAAGGAGCTTAATAAAATGAATGGGTTCAAACCATACAATATACTCATATTTTATTATTTATTTTTGTACCATGAAATATGAACAAAAATGACATATATGGAAGTCCTAAATGATACTCCTAAGTGACCTGGCATTGATAAAATAAAGATAAATTCATCAGAAAGGAATATGTATAGCTCATCCAGAGATTATATCACATTCTGATTTAACTATTATGATTCTGTTTCATGACTAAGAGATGAAGGAGACTACATAGTAACTGTCTATACCCCCATACTGCTGGTGATACAAGTCCAAATGAGATCCTGCTTATCTCGGATTGTCCAGGCCGTAAACCTGGCTATCACCTTGAATGGTGGACTTGGTCTCCCCTTCAATTCCCTGAAGATAGAAGGGTCAGCAAAACTGTGAGTTGATATTGAATACACCCTCTAGAGGTGTGCTGGGGGTTTTAAACACTCTAGCTCCCAAGTAGAACCAACTCATTTTGAAAAGAAAGAAAAAACTCTTGTCTCACTCCATTCCTAGAGAACCCAGCTTTCTTAAAGCAAAGAATAATATGCAGAATCAAACTCCTATGCCCAGAATCAAACTCCTATGCCCAGGATTCCCACGATGTCAGCCTGGTAGGTACAGCCAGAGATGGATTGGAAAAGGCTGCCTCTTGCAATTCCTCCAGTCCCACACCTGAGTTTGTCCCAAGGCCATTCAAAAAATTATGCAAAACCCTACAATAGATGAGTTCTAAATCTAGTTCGTTCTGAAGTGGTTAGCCTTTCCTCAAGGAATTTGTGGGATGGGGGAAATGCATAGTGACAACATATCTCACTTTAAAAAGTTGTGTTCCATTGTTAAAGCATGGGTCCTGATTTGGGACTCTGAAAATAACCTTACATTAAGGTTATATTTATTAAGAGGCATTTGGGAACGTGTTTGTGGTAGACCAGTAGGACAGGGCCAGAAAAGAGCAGAATTTCCCATACTCTGCTTTAGTTTCACTTCTTTCTCTTTGCAAACTTCGTGACGAATGAAAAATGAAATTGTTCGCAAGAACCGGAGAGTAAAGAAACAAAGACAGAGTTAAGAAGTAATTGTACACTGTAATTTGCTAACAAAGAATTTTGTAGGTTGCCAACCTGTGTAAATTATATGCAGTTGGGAAAAGACCTCCAAGCAGAGGGAAATATAATCACTTCATCCATTTTTTTCTCAGTCAGTGTTTCTAACACTAACTCTATTGTATGAGGGAAGAGTACAAAAATACATTAGTTTCACGGATAGCCTTTGAGCACACCCTTGTAAGGCCTGGGAATTCTACATCACCTGTGCGGTTGGAGCCCTCTAGTGGCCAGGTAAACTCCAGGCATCTAGTTTCCTGAACTCTGCTCCTGAAATAATTTAATCTTCCACACCCATTGGACAACCATGGGGAGACTGAAGAGCCTCTTGGAACACTTCTAAACCTCAAACATAAACTGGGAATTCTGAAGCCTGCCTTCTCTTCCAATTGGCGTTTGGCATTATCACTCTTCCAAAGCATTACCCCCTTTCAGTGACTCTGACAGAATTTTGAGTAGAACCACTAAGGAGTGGCTCTCACATTATTGTAGAGAAGAAAGAACTCTCTACTGAGAGAAAGCAGAGCTGTATTCTTGCACGAATGTTCCACAAAGTTAGCTGTGTGGATGACTGGTGGCTGATTTGTCACAATCAATGTATTTCCTTATAGTTGGAAGAGAAATTTAAGATTCCTCAGAAGTTTTCAGGGATTATTCGAAAATTTGTTTCACAAAGTATTTTTGGACATACAACAGTATTCTCCCGCTGGCTCCTTTCCCATTCTTTATTTCTTTCAGGGGTCCTTTATCCCTTCTATAGTGGACCCTTAAAATCTGGAGCAAATTGGGACTCTCTTTCAGGTCTCCTCTCTTCTGACTTTGTGCAATCTTAAGAATCTGTAATATATCCCTTGCTTATCAATATCACCTATTTACCAATAAGCATCACATTTAAAGATTGTACATAGATATGTTTTTTTGAGTTCCAGAGCTGCCTACTTGGTCTCTCCTTTCAGATGTTTCACAAGAGCTTCAAGCTCAATATGAACAAAAGTGAACTTGACCTAAACCTGCTCCCTCTCCAGCATTTCCAATCAAAGCAGATGGTACAACTGACCAATACCACCATTCTTTTGAATTTTCCTCTTTTGGGGGGACACAGTAGTCACCAAGCCAATAAATTCTACCTCTTAAATCTCTTCCAAATCCATTCCCCCTTTCTCTACTCTAACCGCCACGACTGAGTCCAAGCCATACACACTAATGTAATCACATTCTAACAAAGACGATTCTATCTGCTTCATCTAATCTGTTGTCTTAAAATGCACATCTGAATATATCATTTCTCTGCCTTAAAACTTTTGATGGCTTTTATGATAGATTTCCAAAGTCGTCTTATGGCCTCAAAACCCTGCATAATCTGGCCTCTGCTTATCTCTCCAATTTCTCTTCCCACCTTCCCCCTCATATTCCTGTGTCCAAATATAACAATTTTTCACATTCCTTCCTGCCTTGGGACCTTCATTCAGCTATTTCTGCCTGACATTTTCTCTATCTGCATTACCTAGATAATTATAATACTTATCTAACATTTTTAAATGTCTTTTTTTGTTAAAACATCATGTGTATATGTTCTTCAGCTGAGCCATAATTAAAAGGAAAAAATTAAGCAAAGACTTCTGCACAGAGAGGAAGGTGTCTGTTTCCCCTTACCTATAACTGCTGTGTTTACACAGATGGTGTCTTCTGAAAGGTTTTTCTTTGAGTTGATAAGGAAACTAAAATTAAACAAAGACATTTGATTAGCTGATTAATCAAGTTGAAGCCAGGACCCCTAAAGACAAAACCTAATTCTTACTCTTTATCCCATGTGGCAAGCATCAGTTTTCTCTAATTTCCTTTCATCCAATAGAGAGAGATAATAACTCGGCTGAGGTCAATTTGTTTTTACTAAGTTGTCTTAAACACCTTACATGTTACTTTAACCTCTGAATTTGGAAGAAATTCTTAGATGCTTAGAATCATGAATCGCTCGGAGACATGGTGGGAAATACTTCAAATGTTCTTCTCTTTTATTGTAAATGATATTTTCACATTTGGTTTTCTTTCTGTGTTCTTCCAACTGTGCAAATCACCTGTGAAAATTTCTGAATGACAGAAAACAGTTTCATATGCTTCATTTTCAGCTGTAGTTGGTATTTGCCATTGGGAAGCAAGGTTGGCTGCATTTCTGTCTTTCAGATGATGAGCTCTATGTTCTGTCTACCTTGTTCCTTTGTTCATACTTTGCACAAAACACAGTACTCTGGACATAGTCAGCATTCAGGAAATATTTGTTGAGTGAAAAAAATGCTGTGTTTTCTAATATGGACAGTAGTCTACTAACAAGACCATGCAATAAGAGAAGAAAATTATTTTAAGAATACAGTGCTTCTTACAGCTCCCAAATGCGGGGAGTGTGATTGAACCGGAGAAAGGACAGGAAAAGGAATAGAAACACCATGAGGAATCATGGCAAGCCTTGTCTTAGTCTCTGATTTTCCTTCTTTTCATACTTGTGCTTCACCCATTTTTCTCTATAAGACTTATTCCTCTGCCTCTCTAAGTGTAGGTTATAGGATATTGCCTCATAGCTCTAGGGTTTATGTGCTCTTGGTTCAAAGGGCTGATAGAGTCTAGTACTCTTTATCCTAGTTTCAAACTCTAAGATGAGGTTGTGTCTAGAATGGCTCAGAACCAATGAGACTCCTATTCCAATCAACTATGGCTAGAATCATAGTCTCATGGAATAAACATTATTTCGAAAGTCCATGTATGTATGTGTGGATTGTGGAAGAGGCATTGAACATGGTAAATACCTCCAAAGTTGTCCCTACTACACCATTTGTATGAATGTTTGATGCTTCTGGAATATCAGATCAAAAATGACAAAGTTAATGAAAACTTTAAGAGTGTAAAATGTCATTAGCTCCTCTGCAGATGTTAATGAAACTTAGAGGAAAATATATATTTTACAGAGATGCATTGACAAATGTTTCCTTTCTGTCAAGTAAGGAATGTGATCATTATTACTTGATATTACTTTTTTATTTAAAAAAATCTAAGGGCACCTGGGTGGCTCAGTGGGTTGGGGCCTCTGCCTTTGGCTCAGGTTGTGATCCCAGGGACCTGGGATTGAGCCCCATGTCAGGCTCTCTGCTAGGTGGGGAGCCTGCTTCTGCCTGCCTCTCTGCCTGTTTGTGGTCTCTGTCTGTCAAATAAATAAATAAAATCTTTAAAAGAAAAAAATCTATTCTTTTTATAGTTTTCTCTCAACTTGTCTGGTGGTTTGTAATGTTTTCATGGTAATATGTGCTAGTACATCTAGCTACACAATACTTGCAAAATATCGCTAACCCTTTCAAGCCATGTAGAAATTAATTTATATTTATCAATCTAAATTTTCAACATACCTTCCATTGGACAGATGGTAGGCAATTTATGGAGGGACACTTTCCAAGAGTTTGTATAAAAGGTGTTAAGATTTTGGTTCCAATTCTCTTCATCATGAATTGGTAGAATTGATTTTCCTCTACGTTATCCAATTTTACTTGACTATAGGATTCATACATGTCCTCTTCTCCTCACTGCTTCTCTTGAAATTATTCAGGAGAATTTCTTTACAATTCTCAAATAATTAAAAATATTGAACCTTGCTTATTTTTTTTCATTCTGGCTATATTTTCATTCAGATGTATAGGAGATATATGAAGGAGGGATTTCAAACCACTGATTAACACACATCTATCAGACTGCTTGAAAAAATATGAAGTCCTGCATTTGATGCATTTTTTTCTAGTTTCAAAAACTCAGTTGTACTTGTCAAAGTCAAATAAAATGAAATAATTTTGGCACAAATATTCCAAGAACTTCTTTATTTTCAACCCATAATAAATTTTAGAATAAACAACCTAAATAAATTTGGCGCCAGAGTTGACTGATGTCTTTGGAAAGTGACTAGGATGTACTTATAATGTCATGTCACCATTTCAATAATTCATCCTAATGAGACTGACAAATAGAATATATTTACTTTAAAAAAAAGTTTAAAATTTCAAAAAAGCCTTCAAAATAAAAATTTAGAAGAATCTTTAAATTTTTAAAATATAATTTAAATATCTGGAAATTTTAATTTTTGAAGTTATAATAATTTTTAAAATAATATAGAATTTATTCTAAATTCAACTTAGAAGATTTTTATCCCAAATGCTGAAGTTATTTTCAGATTTGAAACTTATCTCTCTATCACAAGAAAAGACTACTAGAAAATAGCATACAGCTCTTATTATGGTTATTTTTTAATGTAATTCTCCAAATTCTAGGCCGAAATATACTCTTAGTAGTTTAGGTCTTGCAAATTACATGATGTGCCTTAGTTATAATGTCAGTATAATTTTTTTATAATTGCTAACCCAAGAGCCACACTCAAAACTAAAGAGCAACTGACAAAGAATTCTTATTTAATCAGTGCTGAACTGGAATATTTACAAAATCACTTTATATCTTAATATTGAGAATCATGTTGTATAAAATTGTCAAGTTCTGGGCCAAGTTATGAACTCTAAATAAAACTGAATTTCCGTGAAAACAATTTTTAAAATCCAACACAAAAACATAGATTGTCGAGCATTCTAGATAAACTGTACCTTTCTTATCTTTTTGGTAAAGGAAGGAAAATGGAATGTGTCAAATGTACTACTATTACTAATTCCAGACATTTATATTTCTATTATTTAATATATGAATATAAATAATGTATGTATTCCCTATTTAAGGTATTATTTAATCCTCACAATAGCCCTATAAAGGACATACTATTATCATCATATGTATTTACCTACACGCTAACTGTGAGACAGGTAATAATCTCTAATTACATAATTTGTCAGGGTCACACAACTAACAGGAAGCAGAACCAGGATTTGAACCATTTACCTTTGCTCCAAAAAACATGTGCTCTTAAGCATTATGCTATACCCCTTTTCCAAAAGTAAGATGCAGAATGTTTTCTGCAACAATTTCTAGCTTGGATTGTTTCTAACCAAATTCTCCCATCTAAGTATTTCTAGCTACTTCATTGTTTTCTTTAAGCCTTGTGATTAAGTCCAAAGACCTGAATTGCTAAGGACAAGGTGAAATATTTTTCAATATCCTCAAATAAAATTTTAATGCCACAACTTCTTTTGTCAAATATCATCTAACTCATTTTCAAAAATATCCAACAGGTTAATTTTTATTAAAAATTACAGCATTGAGGACTTTCATAATAACTAATTTCATGAAATTCATGCTTTTTTCTGATTTTTTGGAGGCTTAAAGAGAAGAAAAATCTATTTTTACTATCATACAAGCGATGTCTATCTACAAGAAAACCAACAGTAAACAGGTGAAATATATATATCATCAACATATTTGTTTACTTCTGAGGTATACTGACCTTAGAGAAGGAAAATCTTTGGAGGCCATTTCTCTAGCATTTAATTAGAATGCTTTGTCGTTTTTAAACCATTTTTCTGGCATACACAAGGACTTATTGCGCAAATAAAAAATGAACACCATATTTTGCATCCGATATTAAAACAGGGTGTTAAAATTGAGTAGGTGAGAATCACCACCCCCCTTGGGATGGACAATGTGTTCCCATCACCTAGGCAGAATTGGTTAGTCCAGAGTGAGCTCTAGAGTACTTCCAGGTCCTTTCCTAAGAATGTCACCTTTGGAGGTAGCAGATGCAGTGACTGTTGTTTGGAGTGAGTCTCATTAATGGCATTCCTTTACCTAGAACTCATTTACTTCTCAGATCCTATGACAGACACAGTCCTATCAGGATATTCTTTTCCTTGAGAAGCCAGAAAGATTTGCTTCTTGTCACATGCAACCAAAATATCTGAATAAATATGGAGCTAGACATTTCTGCAAACAAGGAATACAGTCTGGTTTAAAATTCAGACTTACAAATCAGGTTTAAAACTCAGCTCTCTGCAAGTGAGTTAGATGTGGAAGCAGCTCTTTAAACAGTAGACTCAGAACTGAAAACTAGCATTTTCCATTTTGCAGCCTTCTGAACTATTTGTTTTGATATATGTATTTTTTTTTTTATACCATGAGCAGACTCTCCTTTTACAATTTAAAAATGAAAATAGAGTCACTGGGATTCTTATCTAGCTTCGCCACTTTTCAACTGTATGCCCCCAAATGAATTGCTTAACCTTTGTGAACTTTAACTTATTCTTCTATAAAATAGTGATAGTCATAACACCTGGTCTACTTACAGTCCAGTGTTGCTGGAGAGGTCCATAATCCTTAGAACCACTAAACTTGGTTTTGCTGGGAAGGGAGGGGTGACCCATGGTCCACCTAGAGTCACAGGCAAAATTCTATATACATGAATGTAAAATTTTTTTCATTAAGCCTCTGAGTATCAAATAGACCTGTAAACTGAAAGGTTCTATGCATGTGCAATAGATTGTAAGCTCTGAGGGAACAAACTGTGTGATATTCATCACTGTGTTCCTAGACCTAGGGCATGTTTGACTATTAGAGAATATTTTGAAAGCATGAATAAAGAAATAAATGAAATGAGATTTTATTGTGAAAATACTTTATGAACTCTATGTAGTATGCAAGTATTATTATTACCATTTTTATTTCCTGGGCAATTCAGTACATAGAATTTCCCACAATTGTGTATTTAATTAGCTTAATTAAAGCCAAACTTAATGAAAGTTGGTACTAAACTCTGTTCTTTTAGAGTCTCTATCAAGCTACCTCAAGGACAACGGTGTATCTATTTGGTAATACTCACCAAAATCAAGTTAGTCTACACTCTTGACCTAAACTCAAAGTCTAATATATTAGCTAGGTTATTACCAAGTGGCAAAGAATAATCTACCATATAGAGCTGATGTTTGCTACACATATTCTCTCTGAATTGATTATATATCAAGAATGAATGATAAGGGCAACATCTGCAATAAAATTAATAGCAACATTCTCCACTTCTCCACTGTACAATGCCATATTTGCATAGACTGAAAAGGAGTAGACATTAGAAGGACTCAGTAATCCCTAGAGGTTATAATTTTATTTTAGTTAACTTATTTAATTCTCCATTTATTCATCAGTAAACTCTTAAACATTAGATGAAATAGTTTCCAAGAGTTTCTTGCTCTGTCATAAAACACATTCTAGTCTCTAGGCTTTATTTTGTTTGCTCAATAAGCCTGGAAGATAAACAGAAAAATATTATCTACATTTTATAAATTATAAAAGTAGGTTATAGGAAAGTTAAAGGATTTCCAAAAGCCATGCAGCTTGATCTCATATTTTGATACTTATCATACAGTAACTCTTTCTTCTAAGGTTTAGAGCAAGAAATTGAGTCTCTAGGGGTCATAGGTGTTGGTTACCAGGAAACAACAAGGAAGTTATTTTTTCAAAACAGACCTGGACTTAAATCTCAAATTCTTCACCTATCAACTGAGTCATCTTTGCCTTAGGAACTAGCCACCTAAGCTTCCATTCTTGTTTCTGTAAAATAAAACAAAAATATGTGTCTCTCAGGTTCATGGTAGGATTGAATGAAGCAATGTGTATATGCAAAGCACCTGCCTTGGTTTAACAAAAGGCTGTCCCAGTCTTTCTTATCCTGGATTAAATAATTACTCATTGTCTCATGGGTGCAGATCCAACCTCAATTTAAAGGAGAAGTTTTGAGAATAGAGAGTGGATTTTTTCTCTCTTTTGTATTTAAGCATAATACTTAACTTCCAAAATATATCAACTTTGTAGATATCAGCAATTAGCCTTCTCTTTCTCCTTCTTCCTTTTGGTAAATGTCCCGATTCCAAGAAATAGTGTCCAATAACGAAAACCTTTTTGAGGAGGAGTCACAGGAGAAAATCCAAGGGTCTTAGCACAGAGTGTAGAAAGAACAATGGGTTACACCTGGAGAATTTCAGTCACACTGTACCTTTGGATGACACCACAAGTAGCATCAAATATGAAAGGCAATGAAATTTATTGCTATTTAAATACAATTCAGACCCACTTTTATCCATAAAAAAATAACCCATTCATAGTTACTTTATCTTTTCAAGCAAGTTCCCTCTACTTACACTCAAATGGTTCATGTTTTATTTTTGTCTTTCATCTCAATATTTATTTTGCTGTGTTCTACCTAAGGTGCCACTGCTGAAATCCCTTTGTGGTGACAGCAGATGTGGGCCAGCATTAGTGAGAATGAGTATCCCCAGGGACAGGTGCTCCTCTCAACCACTATTGGGAAAGCTGACCCCATAACGGTCAAGAAAAGGATCTACATAAGAGATAATAACTCTTCAGCCAAGGATTTTGAAATTGGACCATAATTAATCATGATAGAAAAGATATAAAAATGAAAATCTTAATATAACAAGATGATGTATTTTAAAAAGTTGTCTTTTCACCTCCTTGTTATATGACTTCCCTGAAACTCTTTGCGAATAGAAGAGTCTGTTCTCCTGTGGAGTGATGGGAGATGGAAGAAGTAAGACCTATCCTCAAGACAACCATGTTCCCAAATGGAGCCTGGTTTTATCCAGCTAGGGGGAGGAGTTGGGGCCCAATACTTTGAGGGAAAGACCAGTTCTATCCTAAGGCTGATTGCATCCCCAGAATAGGAGAGAATTGGGGTTTGCAAGTTCCCCCCTTGGTACATTCCTGAACCGAGCTGGCATTAAATCAAATCAGACCTTATTTCTGCTTTACCTCCAAACTTTCTTGGCTCTATGGATCAATAAATTCCATTTTTACCCCTAGGGGTCCAGAGAGACTTTCCAGGGAGGTACATAATGATAAATGGTGTTAAGGGAGACAATTTCTAGATCCTGAAATTCCATATGTTTACTCTTCTTAAAACTGATGCCTGAGAACTAGCCTGTGTTCACATCAGCCAGGTTCTCTTATTCCCATGTCCCCTTACGGAATCATTATTTTCCTTGTGTACTAAAGAAAAGTATGATTCTCATCCATCTTGAATCACATTGTGGTACATTATACTGGGGTATAAAACTCTTCAGGGCAGGAAATAGGAACATTATGATATGTTTGTGTCTGACAAACCTCCTTTAATGAGGCACTATAAACTCATGTTAGAGTTTCATACCTTTTCTTAGCCTAAAATGTATTTCTGCTAAGGGCAAAACCTTGCTTAAGAATTGGGGTTATCAGCGCCTGGGTGGCTCAGTGGGTTAAAGAATTGGGGTTATCTGAGTCCTGGTTGAAATATTCTGAATTCAGAATATTTGCAGAATTCTAAACTAGGATCACAATGATGTTAACTTTTGTTTACAGACTTCCTCCACAATTACACAAATATTGTTTAAAAAAAAAAAAAAGCATCACCCAAAGAGACAGACTTTTGGAAGCAAAACAAATGTCATCAATAAGAAATGCTCAAGCCTGCAATGTCTGATGTCATCAGACAGCAAAATCAGGGCAAGACTCTGTGCCTTTATCTCTCTCTCTCTCTCTCTCTCTCTCTTAGAATTAAAATTGTCAAGATTCATAAAAATATGCTCGGAAATTCAATCCTACTGCAAAACACAACCTCTCTTCATTTTCCCCATTCATGATTAAAAGAAAGAGTTTGGTAAATATTTTTATTCATCTCATGTCTCAGTTACATACTTTGCATGATTTTAAGGAAGTGATAAAAAGTTTCATAATTATTTCTTACATGTCATCATTACATTTTGAGATAAACTAAGTTTACAGATATTTCACATTTTATCTCTTCTTTACCATTTACTCAGACTCATAAAAAACATTTTCATTGATTTTTTTTTCCAAAAATGCCTCTCATTCATCAAATTTTTGATATGCTTATTTATCTCTACTCTATAATTGGAGATTTAGCATGATGTAAGAGGAACGCCTTATGAATTCTTCTATAAATAATACCCTTAATGAAAACCAATTAATTATCTTTTATAAAGCCATACTTTTCAGTGGTCCAGGGTCTTGCTTTCAGTTACTGGCTTCCACTTAACCCTGACTCCCTCTGACGATAAATAATACCCATTCCTTTATCCATTGAGTGAGGAGAATCCTGATATATCTATATGGACATGCATTTCCAATAACTTCTTTTTATACTTGGTAATTATTAATAAAAATAATTTTTATTTTTGTGATAATTTCATAGAATTATTTTATAATAATAATATTTACAATGAGAATTTTATCTTTGGCAACTATTTCAAGTTACAATGAAATATTTTATACATCAAGCAAAAAATTACAAGAGGATTCATAATTTTTAAAAATTCTCTTAGAAAATATACCAGCAAAATATGTTAATGTCCACAGTTCTAGCCCATGTGTATGATGATTCAGAATCATTAAATAAATAAACACTAAAATGTTTAATATGTAGCTTCAGTACACCAAGATAATATTGCTAGTACTATTGCCAGTAGCATATATGTTTTGAGTTGGTATTGTTTCTCTAGAAATAAGGATGGATTTGAATAGAGTGATTGGTGTTTTCAATCTTCTGGTGACCAATACCTCTATGTATTTACATATTTGACAAATGCCTAGGATGGTCAGTTGTTCAGCAATAAGGAAAATCTTACATGATTATATAAGTATGCTGTCCTAGAACTTGGCCTCTTTTTGCACAGTGAGTCTTATTTCTAAGAGAAATATACCCACTGGGTCTTTCCTGGACAATTCATCATATATTATTATGCAAAGTAAAAGCTGGCAATAAAAAGCTCAGTTAGAAAAAAAAATGGAAAGAAAAATAGAGAATTGGATTAGTTTCAACTTTTTTTATTTAACTTGTATTCTGTTATTTCCAAGTTTCTGTTTGGAAAATATGAAATGCCAACATTTTATATAATGATGTCATTGCTATAAAAATCATCTTTAAAATTTTTCCTTTGAGTTTTAGTTTAGTTAGTTCTGCAAGAAGCTGAATTGAGACACTTGAATCAGATCCCAGACTTTTAAAAAAAGCAAGTTGCTCACCATCTTAAATAAAAATCGAATGCTTTGTTTTGCTTCATTTCTAGTATCATATTTGAAACTAGAACTAGTTTGTCTAAGCATGATTAGTTTTTTGAAAAGTTCATTTTCTCCTAAGATAAGCCTTCACATCAAACATAACATTACAAAATTTCATGAACATTAAACTCAATGAGTCAGTCAATCTTGGCTGACTAGATTGACTTCTAGTGAGATTCTACTAACACAGCGTTGAAAATAGCTGGCTTGTCCTAACTGTTAACAGTATCATCTAAAGGAAAACTCTATTAGGAGCAATAGAAAAGGTTACAGTAGAAACATTTGCAAACTTTCTATTGCACAGTATGCATCATGCGGTAAGATTAAGATGCTGAAAGAGATGATGCTTTTTGTTGTCTGAATTCATATTAATGCAGGCAGTAAATTCATATGAATCTCATTTAATCATGAGAAGGGAAATAAGTAAAAAGGAGAGAGAATAAAACCTAAGAAAAGAGTTCTCCTTTCTGGAAATAAAGGATAGAGTCAGAAAAAACAGAGATGTTCCCTGGAATCTATTCCTTTTTTTGTTTCAAACTTATGTCAAAATAAATACTTCCTCACCTATGATTAGATCTGAAAGCCTGAGAATAACTGGAACTCAAAGATCAGGAGAGGGCAAAGGGGGATTGAAATCTAAGAGTGCTGCTAAGTAGAGGAATATAATCCTCAGGTGTGGGGACCAATCTTGGGCTTGTGACCATGAATCATGATAACTGTAGTAGTCAGAAAGACCCAGAAGGTGAATAACTCATTCAATCATATTCTCAATAAAAACTTGAGTGTGCACACATGCCAGTTATTGAGCTTTAGGACACACTGAAGAGAAGAAAAAGTCCTTGTCGCCTAAGAAATTGTAATACATTGCCTGAGATAGACAAGTAAATAATCACTTACATCCTAGGAATCAAAAGGGATGTTTGTAATGAATTAGGATCACAGGAGACAGACATCATCCCAGCTTTGAGAAGACCAAGGGAGGTTTCCCAAAGAAGATGTGATGTACTAATAGAATTCCAAGGGCTGAGTAGCATTTAGTTATTTAAAAGTGTGGAAGAGAGGGAGGAGCAGAGAACTGGGGATTATAAGAGGAGTAAATAGCCTATGTAAAGGCCCAGAGGGAAAAGAGGTTATTGTAGGCAATGGGTTACTAGCAAAAGGTTTTAAGTAGAATATGTAAAGTCCAAATTTACCATTCAACACATACCTGGGCATGCATGGAGACTGGTAGAGGGCAGCAAGGCTAGAGCACAGAGATACTAGGAGGATGTTGAATTTGTTATTTTATTTCTATTGTCTGAAACTTAAGAACCTCTATCTGGGGCTTCTCTCTTATGGAGTGTAATCTTTCATTTGAAAATATAATCTCTCTACCCACCAGGAATTACCTTTAATGGAATCTGTTTAGTCAGCTTGAGCTGCTATAACGAAATACCACAGACTGAGGGGCTTAACAGAAACTTATTTCCTCACAGTTTTAGAGGCTAAAAGTCCAAAATCAAGATACCAACATGGTTGGTTTCTGGCTCGTAGGTGGCTGCCTTTTCTGCGTCCTCATACTGCAGAGAAAAAGAGCAAGCTCTGTGGTGTCCCATCATGAGGGTCCCACCCTAGGACCTCATCTAAATCCAATTATCGACCAAAAGGCCCACCTCCAAATACCATTACACAAGGGGTTAAGTCTTCAACATATGGATGCTGGAAGGACACAATTCAGTCCATAACACTCTAGTTGAGATATTAATTCTATAATTAAAGTCTAAACAAGTAACCCTTTGCGAGGGGCGAGTTGAAAGTAATCTAGGGTTTTCAGTTATGTCATTTGTGAATAAAGAGAACATTGTCTTATTCTTCACCATCTTGAAATATTTTGGTGCTAGAAGATGGTCTGTTCAAACAGGCACTTATTCTTTTACAGTATGGTATAAATAATGCACGTAATAATAATAATCAACTTCCCTGGAGCTTTACAATGTGCTGATTCTGAGAAGAGATAAATATAGGGCACTATGGATACACACACACACACACACACACACACACACACATACAAAGGACATCAAAGCCAAAGCTGGGAGTTGGGATCTAAAGGATCATTGAAAATCTGCAACTAGGGAGGTAAAATGGGAGAGGAAGACAGGAAGAGGAGAGAGGAAGTAAATAGGGCCAGAGCAGGTTCAGTCTGAGGATAAGGGAGAGGGTTGCAGGCGTGGACAGGAGCAAGCAGTGTAGTAGGATGATGGAGCAGTTCTCAGTGCAATCAAATTGGAAAATCAAGGAGGGGATGCCACATCATAGAAAAACTGGCATGATATTCACTTTACTCATTTGCTCATTTTCAACCTAATTCCATCAGGTCCTCCTTGACATCAGGAAATAAGTCCTTCCGTTCTGTTTCATCCCTTCATCTGGTACAGTGCTTTACAAATAGTTTATAAAAAACTTCATGTCAATCGGGAAATTCTTTCAATACCAAACAGGAAATACATAGGTTAATAACATTTTTTACCTTTTATTCACCTGCTCAATTATCATCCATTCAGCCAACAAACATTTCCTGAGCACCTCCTCACATATAACGCATTCCCCAGACATGGTGGGGAGGAACAGAGGACCCACACAGCCACAGTCCACATTCCCATCACCGTGCTTCAAGGTAAATGCTCTTCCTCTCTTGCAGCACTAAAATGATCTGCACCGAGTTCAAAACTGACTAATTTCTTATGAACTAGAGAAGCTTGAGCTTGACTGAGTAGATAGTAATGTGAAATAAATCCTCTTGGGGATTAAAATGTGTATCACAAGAGACTATGGACTCTGAGAAACAAACTGAGGGGTTTGGAGGAACGGTGGGTGGGGAGATGGGTGAGCCTAGTGGTGGTTATTTGGAGGACATGTATTGCATGGAGCACTGGGTGTGGTGCATAAGCAATGAATTTTGGAACACTGGAAAAAAGATAAAATAAAATGGAATGTATATCATGTTGTTGACCTTATATAAATACAGGCAAATGGTAAATCTGGATATTTGCTCTCTGAGGCACACTACTTAAAAAGTCCAAGAATGATCTATTTTAGGAATAGATGTTTCTCTTGAAAGAAATATGGTACATCTCTACCAAGTAATCAGAGGATATGTGAGTATACGTGTGTGTGTGTGTGTGTGTGTGTGTGTGTGCGTGTGTGTGTGTGTGTGTGTAGTCTCTACTACTTTTCATTTCTGGAACTGAAGAATTCTCAGAGGACCGTTTTCTGAAACACTAAATTCTCAAAAAGGTTCCCGGAACAGCACATTACTATAACTTGACACCATGTTTTAGATACTACCCAATAAATGTTTGCAAGGCAGCAATAAACCTTGTTTCTAATAGTAGGCTTCATGCTGTGCCACCGAAGTGCAGAGGAAATGACTGAGCGGAAAGCTCATATACAGTATGTGAAGGCAGCATCAAAGACCTTCTGAGGCCAGTTCATTATAGTACCTCTCTGAGGAGGTTCAGACGCTGCCCTGATTCCTTCCTCGTTATAGGTCACTTGCTTCAATCCTTTCTAATAACCTCTGAATATGGAAGCACTCAGGGAGGCCACATTTGGGGTAGTCAGAGGTGTTTGGTCCATTGGGTTGAGGAGTTGAAAATTGGAATGCCTTGCAAGTCTACTCATAATGAAAGTGTCCCCTAAGTCTATTTTTTCCTGACAGTCCTAGGGCTACCAACATTAACCAGCGATGTGAGTGTCCCAGCTGCAACTTAATAAGCTGGTGATTTGAGAGCTCCATTTTCTTAAAAGGTTATAGAAGCATTTAGCTATCAGACAGAAGTCTACTTCTTAAAAGAGGAAATAAGTTGTTATTATGGACACCATTTTTTCTGCACTGGGGCCAGGCATTCTTAACTGATTTTAATTTGCTAAAAATTAAAGCAACAGTTTGTTTCCTCTTCAAGAAATGGAAGCTTTGAAACTCCAGAAATGGGAACCATCATGCTTAGCACTTGTGCTTAGAAAAACATATCACACAGGATTTGAAGCAAGTTTATCTGTGCAGTTTACGTATGTACCCAGCAACGTCAAACACCTCTAATGCTCTCCTTAATTCTGGGTAGACTGTGTCACTAATTAGATTAACCAGCAAACTTGTATGACTCTACATTGAACTAAGCTCTTTTTACCTTTAGAAATATTCAATGTTTCTTTTTCCTCAGAGTTGTTGCTCTTCAAAAATCAAGATAAAGTGACCATTCTGATAATTTTGGGTTGACAAGATGTGAAAAAGAACGAAAATTAACATTAAAACCTATGCTGAACTTACATGCTTATCGGGATTTTTACTTATTTCTTTGTTCCTAGAAATTGATACATCAAGAACATGAAGACATATAAGTCTACATCTTCAATGAAAAAAAAAACCAACATGTACTCTTAAAAAATGTTCATTGAGCTACTGTTTTCTCATCAGTGAAAGGGGATAGTGACATTTATCTTACAAGGTGAATCAGTGGGGAATGCTTTCAGTGGCAAGTAACAACATGAATAACCTTGGCTTAAAGAAGCATCTCAAATCTGGAGGTTGATGGCTCTGGCCATGAATTCAGGAACACAATAGCTAAAAATTCTGTACTTATTTGGATATTTTCTTCATGACGTTGCCTCACAATTGGAAAATGGCCACTATAATTCCAGATATCATGGTCCATTTGAGTCAACTAAAAGGAAAAAAGGAAGTAATAAGTATCTGTATCCTTTTATCAAGAAACCAAAATCTTTTCCAGAAGATCTCAGCAAAACTGTGTTGAAAAGTCACCTCTGGAAAGAAGGGAAAAGCAAGAAACCGACTAGGTCTTTGCCATAGTTCAAAAAAAATGGTGACTCATTGTCTGGAACTGGTCACGTTTGTCTCCAAAGAAATTTGGGGTTCTATCATCCGGAAAAAGTGGTGGTTAGATGATAATTGTTGGCTAAGTACCTAACGGTGTCTCCTATAGGGGTTTTCATAAAGATTAGAGACCATGTATATAAAGTATAATAACATTAATTGGGACACAGGACTCAATAAACAGGAAGAGGTATGATTTATGTGATAACAATAAATTTTAAGTAATAACAAAATAGTAAACATGAAATCTAAATGGGTTTATAAGAATATGGATTAGTGTAGTGTGAATGTGAAAGGTTTGTTTTTATTTGTGAAAATGTTATTTAAATTACAAACTAGCACTAATCTGTTCAGAACTGACTTCGTTAATTTTGGGAAGACGAATGGATGTACATATAGAGGTCAAGTTTTTACATCTATTTTTCTGGGGGAGGGAGACTCCTTAGGCAGATGGGGTCCTGTTGTTACTCCCACATAATCCTGGGTATATTATTGTTGTACCCGAGTTTTTGCGTCCGAGAGACCACCAAGGAGCCAACACCGAGATGCAATCACATGAGGGTTTATTTAACAAGCTTAAGCTTGAGCCCAAGTATTCCTGACACAGCAGAGCAGGGACTTGGACCCCGAGCTTAGTTAAGGCAGGGGTATTTATGGGTTCCTGTTACTAAAGCAGGGTGGGAATTCCCGTTACTAAAGCAGGGTGGGGGTTTCTGGAACCAAAGCAGGGTGGGAGTCTCTGGAACTAAAGCAGGGTGGAGGAAAGTTCAGCCCTTGGGCCCACGGGTCTGAGATGGCTGCCAGAGCTAAGATGGCTTATGCTACTTATGCGAAGGCTAAACCGAGGTGGGATGGCCTTGATTTTTCTTGGCCTCCTCATTATCTTGGAGTTTGATGAAGAGGAATGAACAAATTAGTTTTGGGAAAACATAGGGATCTCTACTCAGGCGTTTTACTTGATGTTGAGAGTTAATGAGTATTGACTATTGCATCTTAGACAGGTAGGCTAGACTCAACCCCAAGATCTAGGTTATCTGACAGGAAAGAAAAACTTTGGACTAACACTAGAACCCCTTTTAAGCCAGCCATTTGGAAGCTGACGGTGGGTGCCTTGGAGAAAATGACTATGTTTGTGAGTTTCAAGCGCATTAAGATTTTGTCTTGAAGTATATGAGTCACACTGTTAAAAAAAAAAAAAAGAGCCTACCTTGAAGACTGAATCGTGTTTTCACACTGAAGGAAAGGTAATTAACAAGCCAAGGAAGTGTTTTTATAAATACACAATGAGTGTAAACAATCTGTCCCATGGGAGTTCAGTGGAGAAAGAATAATTTTCCAGAAGGAACAGCTTAAAGAGTTTCTGGAAAAGACTGGGCTTAAGATGAAATGTAAGAGATGGTTAAGACTTTCAAAAGTGAAAAAAAGAAAATTAATTTTCCACTGAAAGGGAAAATGTGTGAACAAATAAGTGGTTGTGAGAAAGGTTCTATCACATGTGGAAAATAGTGGCTGAATCGGACTATTCTATTAGAGGTTGATGGGACATGCTTGGTGTTATGCCCCAATAATGGGTCTGTGACTTAAAGGAGTGAGACTGATACAAAACGAAGGTCAAGCAAAGTTTTATTTCACGCCAAGTATCAAGAATTTAACTGAACGTTCAGGGCTACACTTCTTACAAGAGAGGGCGACCCTTCGCTGTTTCATAGACTAGCTCTTAAGGGCAAAGGTCATGCGGTCGGGCCTGGCCACGCACAGGTGGCCAATGAATGAGGTTGTAACACACACAGGAAACTCCACAGTGATGCTAGGTGACCAACTGAGTTACAATTTACCCTAGTAGACATTTGACCCAGCCTATCACCTTGGTTGGGATTGGCGCCCAAAAGCTCCCAAAGGGCGGGACCCATACTCCTTGGTAACCAGGAAGACAGTATCCATCCCCCCACTGATCAGATGTCACCACCTGGCCTGACCCACGCTTGTATCTGGGCTTTGTTACCTGGAGCTGGTTTCTGGGACTTGTTTTTAAGTGAATCCCCTGGGGGAAGGGGAGCAGGGACAGTTTAACTTTAATGAAAGCCTCTTGCTAAATAGGTCCTTACACTTGGAAAGGTGGCTCTCTAGGAAGGGAATTTTCCAACTGAAGAATTTGAATTTTTATCCTATTGACCAAAAGAAATCTTTGAAGAGTTTGAGCCTTCATGAGAAATTAGGACTGCAGTTCTTCAAGTGCTGAAAGGATGAGGGCTGGAGCAGGTTAAAGAAACTTAAAGCACAGAAAAGGCTTGGAAATACCCCCTTTCATACTTAAAGTATCAGAGGGAACATCTGAATTTGGGGGTGGCAATGGGAATATAAAGGAAGAAATCAATGTAAGCCATAGTATAAAGCAAAAAAAATCTTCAGGAAAAAAATTTAAAAGAAGAGAAATAAACAATGACACCTAGATTTGAAACTGGCTGACTGGAAAAGGGATGAATTTATTGATTCCGGGAGACTAAGTGCTGTGCTGGTTGAGCAAATACACAGATTGGAGTTTACTTCTTGCTCATTTGGTTCTTACTGAGTTGATTCTCTTCTATAGCATTCCTATAGGGACTTAAGCTCCTCAGGAGTGTGGCTCTGCTTCACTGCCATTTGCTTCGGGCCAGAAGGGGAAAGAGCATGGAGGTGAGCATGGGAGGCCTGTAGGAGCCAGACCTGGAAGTAGCCCACATCCCTTCAATTCTCAGTCCATAGACCAAAGCTCAGTCACAGTCCAGACCTAACTGCAACAGAGTCTGGGACATGGAGCCCAATTCCGTTTTGCTAGGCAGCCAGCAGCCTCTCACATTCCCTTTATAAGAGGAAAAAATTTCATAAAATAATTTATTTTCACATAAAGTAATGTAACATTGTACCATTTTTCTGTTTAACTTTTTCTGATATGAAAATCACCCCCGACCCCGCCAATTTTTCGTTGGTCAGTGTTGCGTTCATTGCTTCGTTTCCAAGAACACACCTACTCTATTCAGTGAGATGAGGCTACCTATTTTCTCAGAAACTCTTTAAAAAGTTGGGCAGCAAATATTGAAAACAATCCTGTTGGAAGGGAATTGCAGATAAGAAAAATATATCCTCTCTTTAACCATGAATTGGATTAGGCCAGTTATTTGTATTTTCTGCTGATGGCCTTTCTAGCCAGCGAATGTTAAATCTAACCCTGTAACCTGAGTTCAAGTTTCCACACACTGTGACCCCAATCTGTCTTTCTGGTCTTCCCCTCTCCACTCCCCATCATACTTAATACACGTACATCTTCACTGAAAAATCAAGCAGCATTTCTGTTATGTTATTAGTAAACACTAGACAAGAAAAAAAATTAAATAAGAAATACTTTAATTTCTTTCCCTTGGATGCTAGTTATAAATGAAAATTTTTAATTTAATTCTAGGTTTAATTCTAGGAAATAGAGGAGATTTTGCTGTTGTTGTGACTTTGCATGCAACACATGCACTTTTGGGAACAGGGGGCAGAGATTTGGGGAGTTTAGTGGCATCTTAAAAGAATAACATCTAATTTGTGGCTTCTGTGCAGTCTGATACTGAAAATTTCCTTGCTTCTTGCAATCGGGGTTTATTCAGGGATAAGGACAGATGTACGTGGTGGAGGACATGGTGAGAGAAGAGATTTTCCCCCAAGTCCTAGGGTGAGAGCAGTATTATACGTAGTGCTGGGGCTTGAGTTCTGGAATCCAACTCTGGCTGGGGTGATAATTTTTCATGTCAGCTTGCCACCTAACTCCTAACCCTTACCCGAGCTCCATAACTTTGGGCAATAATTCCTCCTTACACCACTTCCATATTTGTAATGTAGTGAATGCAACAGTAAATACCTTACAGGATCATAATCAAGACCAAATAATACACAAGTTAGATGCATAGCATGACACATGTCACATAGTAAACACTCCACAAAGACATGAATATCTGCTGTTAGTACTCAGAGGGAATGCAAAGAGAGTGCCCCACATGCTTTTAAGATTACCACAAAGCATCCATATCCTTTCTCACATTCGCACAGAATCTTCTCTAATTGAAAGGTCCTATCCTAAAGAATTGTTGTGACTTATCACTTGTATGGTGATATGAAATGAGAAAACTGCCCTTCAGGAAATTGCATTTAAGTCCCATGTTACCAAGACAGGCACAATGCACAAAAAAAGCAGACCCAAATGAAGTCTCCGTGTTAAGAACTCACATTAAGTACAACAAAAGATAAACGCATTCTTGTGGCTTACTTCTTGAGACCTCCAGGATGATGAGTTGGCTCATTATGGTGTTTTGTTTTGTTTTGTTTTAAAAGGAACTGTATAAGACATTATCCAGGGAACTTTTCAATCCAATCTATTTGTGATTTCATCTTTGTTTTCAAAGAAACTATTTTTGGAATTGTTGGTTTAGAGTTCCAGCTCTTGGTGTTGTCAAAATTAAGTAGATAGAGATACTGGGTGAGATGTAACTGAAACAGCTAATGGAACTCATGTGCTGGAGAGAAATTACTTGACAAAAATGAATTGAAGGTTGGGGTGAAAGAAAAAACTACCCCTGGGAATAATAAAGTGATGGAGAATACGCCTTAATATGCTGGAATCTGAAAAGATTTCATATCATCTTCTCTCTTGAAAGGAAATTAAATTATAGGAAGAAGCTCTACTATCCTAAAATAGTAGCCATCCTCTTATTTATTTTTAATTAAATTCCATCCAGATAAGGGATCTTCATCTTCTTTTATATGGGCTTGCTGACTGCCCCTGCGCCAATGCCAGATAAACAAAACACCTTCCAAATTCGATCCATTTGGGCTAGCTACTTTTATAAAAGCAGTGTTTTAAGAATCAGATAACTCGTAATATCTTTGGGAAAGCGACGGCCCTATTTATTTTGGTAACCGAAATCACCTCTGAGGTCTGAGAAAAAGGTTGCCGAACAAAAGGGTATTTAATATCATTCTCTCTGAGTACTGGAGCTAGAAAAGTAAGCAGCCTGCATAATTGTCATTTTAAGGGCTCTGTGAGAGCTCCCTACCCGTTTAAATAAGCAAATAAAGCAACAAAAACGAAGCCACTTAAATTCACCCATTAGCCCTGCCAAGGTGCTCACAATTCTTTCATTCATTCATTCATTCATTCATTCATTCATTTTATTCACTGGTTACTGAGCTCGGCTTGTGCGCAGGCGTCTGTGCTAAGCACAGGAAGCACGGTCATTGCACTAGGCAACCCCTTGATTAAAGAATACTTTCCAAAGTGTCTTCCACAAATTAGTCTTACTGTGTAATATAAATTGCAATCTCCAGGGGCTCCTGGGTGGCTCAGTGGGTTAAGCCTCTGCCTTCGGCTCAGTCATGATCCCAGGGTCCTGGGATAAGTCCCGAGAGTTAGGAGTGGAGAGTCCAGAGGAGAGTCTGGCTCTCTGCTCAGCAGGGTGCCCGCTTCCCTTCCTCTCTCTGCCTGCTGCTCTGCCCACTTGTGCCACTTCTGTCTGTCAAATGACTAAATAAAATCTTTAAAAAATAAATAAATAAACAATCTGTAAGTAAAACAAGGAATTCTGTGAGCAAAAAGCCCAGGAAATATGGACTGAAATACCATCTATACGATTTTCATTTCTTAATACTTCTAGAGTCTTAGTGTGCCACCCAGTGCTGCTAAGTGCCTGGAGAAGGGGGGTGGATGCAACAGGCTTGGGGGTCAACCTTCCCTCCAAGGGCCAGACTCCCCATCAGTATCAGGCCATCCCATTTCTCCCCCTCTGCATATCAGGTCTATCGTTCCTCCTTAGTTCTGCAATAAATGCCAACATTCAATTTTATTTTTGCCTCTTCATGGGTCCCTCCTGCTAAGTAAGTTTAAACTAAATAGCCCCCGATGGCTTGCTCTGCTTAGAGACATTGGAGCTGGAGGAAAGGGCATAAGTTGGGGACACAGAACACCTTGGCAAACTACTGGTAGGGACTGGAGCCTCGAAAATATTTGTTACGTAAATGAACAGAGGAAAGAAAACATGGAGACTCACATTCCACTGCTGTTATTAAAACATTCTGAGCCCTCATTCTGAGCCCTCATTTCTTTACCTGTAATGGGGGATAACACCCATTTTGAGAGAAAGGAATCAGCCATCTGGCTCTCCTCCCTTCCAGCAGAAGTAAATTTTTCTTTCCTTTTTTTGGAACTACTTTACCTGACGTTCAGAGAACCACCCCCCACCCCCGTCATTTCTCCTATTGTTTGAATACCGACTAGGTCACTCTTTCCAAGTGTAGGCTTTGCTATTTTTTGTATACTCGTCATCACCCAAACATGCGGAGATATCTGAAGGGCCAGTTCAAAGGCCATTCCAGTCCCTCCTTTCCTTCACTCAGTAATGATTTCGTCGGTCGCTAAATATACCAGAGGTTCTGTGCTGGGTCCTGAGAGCACAGCAGACAAAGGGGGCTCCTCACCAGCAAAACAAATCGGTGAGAACCAAAATGAAAGGATACTCTTCTCCAGACAGATGCGGTACTGGAACCATCCAGCCCATGAATGGAAAAAAGCCACCTTGAAGCAGGATGCCAGGACTAATGGGAAGCTTCTCAAAGCTAAGAAATGGCAGTAGGTCAGGAATAAAGAAACAGAATAGAAACACCAACAGTCTTCTCAGCAGCAACACCGATGCTTGGTGTCTGAAGAGAAATGCTTTAAAAAAAAAAAAAAAGAAAAGAAAAAAGAAATGACTTCAAATGTCTTTTATCTCCCTTTACTTTTCATGAGGACATTACTAGAAGAAAGGAATCAGCCAAATGAGGGAGAAAAACAGAAATAAAGGAAGAAGACACAGAACCCAGGAAATCATGGTTTCAAACAAACAAACAAACAAAGTTGTAAGACCGAGGGCGACAGTGGGTGGAGCAGATGTAGAGAATCAGCAGTCCAGACCAAAGCAAGGAGGCAGAAACTTCGGGAAGAGAGGTTGGCCTGAAGAGTATGAGGTCCTGAGGGACAGATGGCCCCATTGAGCATTCTGAAGCAGTTGTGTATAAAATTTATGTAGGTGAAAATATTAGCTCCATCATCAGAAGGCAGTGAGCCAAGTGCGTGTTATCAGTTTGCTAAGGTTGCCGTAATAAGGCCGGGCGACTAAAAACCACAGAAATGGCTTAACTCAGAGTTCTAGTGGCTAGAAATCCACAAGGTGCTAACAGGGCCATGACCCTTGTGAAACACAATCTTTCTTCTCACTACTTCCTGGTAGCAGCCAGCGATCCTTGGCATTCTTTGGCTCGTATCACGTCAACCTCTGCTTCTGCGTCCACATGGCATCCTCCTTGTGAATGTCTCCCTGTTCATGTGATGTTTCCCCCTTCTCACAAGGCACCGGTCACTTGGGATTAAGGATCATCCTAAGGACTTCATTGTAACTCTATTACATCTGCAAAGACCTTATTTCCAAATAAGGTCACGTTCACAGACACCAGGGATTAGAACTTGAACATATCTTTTGGGGGCAAGGGCAGTTCACCCCATAATTTCATTCATTGATGAATTTACTAAAATTAGTGCTATAGATCCTGAAAGAATAGAAGGGAGAAGTCGTGCTAGTGATAGGAGCAAAATCCCTATTGAAAAAAGTATCAACAGAGAATATCTAAAATACTTAAATTTAAAAACACCAATAGAAGCCTAATATCTAGGGGGTGCCTGGGTGGCTCAGTGGGTTGAGCCTCTGCCTTCGGCTCAGGTCATGATCTCAGAGTCCTGGAATCAATCCCTGCTCAGAGGGGAGCCTGCTTCCCCCCACCCCCCATCTCTGCCTGCCTCTCTGCCTACTTGTGATCGCTGTCTGTCAAATAAATAAATAAATAAATAAATAAAATCTTTAAAAAAAAAAAAAAAAGAAGGGACACCTGGGTGGCTCAGTTTGTTAAGCGGCTGCCTTCGGCTCAGGTCATGATCCCAACGTCCTGGGATCGAGTCCCACATCAGGCTCCTTGCTCGGCAGGGAGCCTGCTTCTCCCTCTGCCTCTAGCCTGCCACTCTGTCTGCCTGTGCTTGCGCTCTCTCTCTCTCTCTCTCTCTCTAACAAATAAATTTAAAAAATTAAAAAAATAAAAAAGAAGAAGAAGAAGCCTACTATCTAGGACTATGGAAGGATCTGCTAGAAGGAGCAGTCGGCTAAAAGAGTTTCAAGTGCTTTCTTTCAGAAAAAGAGACAGGAAGGTTGGAAATGATAGGTAGTAGGCTGCTGGTTGTCATTATAAGTCAGTATTAGTTGAAAGCTTCCCAAGATTGCTGTATGTCATTAAAAGAAAAATGAAAGAAAAACAAAGAACAAAAAAGGGAACACTAGTGATGAAAATAGTTAGGTTGTTATTACTTCAAAGATTTGGGCATAATCAAGCATATATTGAAATCTTCTTGTGATCATAAATAATTACCAAAACATAGTAACAACCTTTTCACAGTAGATAACGTAGTTTATGATGGAAGAAGATTGGCCTGATCTTAATTCTGCAGTTTGCCAGCTGTGTAGCTCTGTGTTCTTGTAAAGACATGGGCCAATAAGAAAAGAAAAAAAAAATGCACTTCGTTTCTTTTTAAAGACTTTATTTATTTATTTGACACAGAGAGAGAGAGCACAAGTAGGGTGGAAGAGAGAGGGAGAGGCAGGCCCCTGCTGAGCAGGAAACCCGACATGGAGCTTGATCCCAGGACCCTGAGATCATGACTGAGCCAAAGGCAGGTGCTTAACTGACTGAGCCACCCAGGGGCCTCCAAAGTACTGTTCCGTAGACAAGACGTGTGCACTAGAACAATTCAAAGTTAGCTTCTAAATCTAATTTTATGTGGCTCCATGAGAAATGGAATATGGAGTGCATAAAATCCTTACCCACCACAAAATCCCATTCATGAGGGCTGGAGCTCTGTAACCTAAAGACAGCGTATTCATTTGCCCATAGAAATGAATGATCTGAATTCCTTTCTCAAAACTTTCAGGGTTTTGTGTCATCGTAGATGAATCCATTTCAACTGGTGAGCTGTTTTGATTTATGCTGATATCTTTTAAATAGCTTTTTTAATAGTTTAAATTTGCAGAAAAGCTGAGAAGATAGTACAGAGCAATCCCATAACCCACACCCACTGCCCCCTACTATTAGTATTTTCCATCAATATGTCACATTTGTCACCACCTAATGTATGATCGATTGATACTGATAAATTAATAATTGAAGTTTATACTTTAGACTTGTTTAGTTTTCACGTAATGTCCTTTTTCTGTCCTAAGATTCGATCAAGATACCACATTAAATTAGTCCCCTTGGGCTTCTCTTAGCTGTGAGTTTCTCCATCTTTCCCTGTTTTTGTTGACCTGGACAGTTCTAAGCAGGACTGGTCAGGTATTTTGTAGAAGATGTCCCAGTTGGGATTTGGCTGATGTTTTTCTCATGATTAGACTGGGGCAGTGGGTTCTTAGGAAGAAGATAACAGAGGCAAAGCAACACTTCTCACACATCAGACCAAGGATATGTGCTATGGACAAGATTTGTCCCTGTGAATGAGAGCCCTTCTCACCTGGCTGACCCAGGGCTTCTCAGGATTCTGCACTGGGAAGCCACTCTCTTTCCACTGCTCAGAGTCATGCTTCCTGAAGAAAAGTCACCGTCCACAGTGCGCATTAAAGGACTAGGGAATCATGCTCCCTTTCATTAAGGCCCATGTATTTACCTAAATTGTTGGGGATTCCTCTGTATGAGAGATTTGTCTCTTGTATTGTTTTATTTTGTGAAACAGTGGTCATATTGGCATAACCAGAGTGACTATCACCATTATCATTCTTGGGCTGAACCAATACTCTAAAATTTTTAACTTTGATGGGAAAAATAGAAACTTGAAAAAAAAATCCATGTTCTAGCTGCAAACAGTTTCCTAGTTGCAGACCATGGAGAGATGGTCTTTGGTATTTCTTTTCCTAAACAACCTAGTGACATGGGTCTATTAGTGATGTGTGCAGAGCAAAAACTGTCCTTTGAAATGGAGATATCTGAGGGCTGCCATTCTCAGGAGCTGCCCTGTGTCACATTTCATGAAAGATAATCTGTTGTATAGGCATTTTGGGTAAAAATTTGCCAACAGAACACCTAGGGTTCTATAAATGGTGTGTTTATTTTCTCTAGATTAACGTAAATCTGATTCTGAATCTATGGCATCTCAGCTTTATTGGGTGTGACCAGAGTCTAGAGTTTCAAGCAGTACTTCTGTGGTCACCATTGATGGGAGCTCTCTGTTTCATCCCACCTAGTCTCTGCATATCTGCTGGCTTGGCTTCCTCAGTCCCATATTGGAAACGGGGTGTCTTCTCCAGGCACTCATGTACGTGAATACAGACGAGGCACCCCATGCAGTCACCCTTTTGGGACCTTGCCTTGCACCCAGGGACCACCATGGTGCAGAACGTGGCAGCCCTGTGTACTGTCACAGAGCAGGTGTCACAACCTTTGCCTCCTGCTATTATCAGGAATCCCATTTGCAACTGGCTCTTGCAAGCTGTGCCCTAATTTCCCTCCTGCCCAGGATACTTCACAGACAATATTAAGCAACTGCAGTTGACAAAGCAAATAGAATTCTGACTTCACCAGCTCCTGCATTCTCCCCTGCAAAACATTTTGGGGGCATGGACTCTAAATGCCTGGCTCTATCTGGGGGAATCAGAAAAAACTTGGGCTGCAAGTTAAATTCTCAAAAACATTTCTCCTGCCACATTCTCAGCTTATAAATCTGTTTCAGCCAAGGGTATGTGCTTTCCATTCCAGTGGACCTTAGGTTTCTTTCCAGAGTTGGGCAATTCATCTCACAAATCAAAGATAGAGGAAATCCCACACACAGAGCTCCCCCTACCCCACCTCCAGTCTGTTTGTATGATGTTTCCCTCAGTCTATCTGGGCCCAGTGAGATCTCAAACCTCCCAGCCCTCCTAGCACTGACTCCAGCCCAACCTGGGGGCTCTTAAGAACAGTTTGAGGGGCGCCTAGGTGGCTCAGTGGGTTAAAGCCTCTGCCTTCGGCTCAGGTCATGATCCCAGGGTCCTGGGATGGAGCCCCGCATCAGGCTCTCTCCTTGGCAGAGAACCTGCTTCCCTTCCTCTCTCTCTGCCTGCCTCTCTGCCTACTTGTGATCTCTGTCTGCCAAATAAATAAAATCTTAAAAAAAAAGAACAGTTTGAGGATTTTTGTTTAATAGTCTTTATTTTTAGACAGTTTTAGCTTCACAGCAAAATGAGAGTGAAAGGTACAGCGACTTCCCATACACCTCCTGCCCCTATGCATGCACGTCTTCCCCACCAACAACATCCCTACCATGAGTGGTCCACTTGTTATAACAGCTGAACCTATGCTGGCACATCAGAATCACCCACAAGTCCATACTTCATGTTAGGATTCACTCGTGGTAATGTACATGCTATTGGTTTTGACAAATGCATATAATGACAGATATCCACCATTACAGCATCATACAAAAAAGTTTCCCTGCCCTAAAAATCCTCCGTGTTCTGCCTAGTCATCTCTCCCTCCTCACCATATCTGGCCACCAATGATCTTTTAACTGTGTCCAGTTTTGGCTTTTCCACAATATCATGTAATTGGAATCATACAGTATGTAACCTTCTCACATTGGTTTCTTTCACCTAATAATATATGTGTAAGGTTCCTTCAAGTCTTTTCATAGCTTGCTATCTCCTTTCTTTTTAGTGCTGCCTCATATTCCATTGCCTGGATGAACCTCAGTTTATCCATTCAGCAGCTGAAGGACATCTTCATATGCCCAAGTTATGGAAATTATGAATAAAGCTTCTATAAAGGGCCACATGCAGGTTTTCCACTCCTGTGGGTAAGTACCAAGTAGCACAATTGCTGGATCGTATGGTAATACTATGTTCAGTTTTTTGAAGAAGAAACTACCAAACTCTCTTCCAATTGTCTGAGATTTGGAATAATGGCAGAAAGCGCCGCTGATCCCCCCACCAAATCTCCAGCCTTATCCTTGGAGTCCCTCCTATAACGATCAGGCGTTAGTTCTCAGAATTTAAGAATTTAGGAAGAGATGGGGAGTAGCTGTCCTGTGAGGGGTCGGCCACACCAAAGCCAGGCAGTCATCACTCATGGAGAATTCTGGCCTTGATTCTTTATCTTCCTGATCATTTGGAGAAGAAAACGTTAGTCACTGGGCCTGCATTCCTAAGAGACTACAGTTGGTCCACGCTCTGGTTCTTCATGGAGTTTCCGAGCCCCCCTCCCAAATATCGACCGACACACAGCCAGGCATTAGTTTCCAGTTCATTGTCTTATACTATGAACTGGAAACTATACTATAGTAGATGAACCGAAAGGGTGTTTACAGGTGTTTCCCTTCTGCAGCTGGACAGTGGTCTCTCCAGTGATGCTATGGCTATTGAAGTCCAGTTTCTACAGATGTGCCATGGCAGGTAAAGGGATCTACAGGCAAATGATAGAGTGTCTTGCCTCAGTTGTACAAGTAGGGAGGCTCTGGAAGGAAATGAGTGCCCAACCAGCTTCCCAAAGTCTACAGACTGGTAATCAGGTCTCTTAATTGCTATGCCAGGTCCTCACAAGCCCCACCCAAGAAGCTCGAACCCAATGCCTGAATCCTAGGGTCCAGTTCCCCTGACTTGAGAAAGGGACCCATTATCTCCAGTTCTTCCTCCTCCTTTATTATCTATCACAGTTGGAAGAAGTTCCCCAGAGAGGCAGAGGCAATTTCAGCAGGAAGAGGATAAAGACCCCATGAGGAAAGATGCTGACCTGGGAACTCCAAGAACAACCATGTAAAGTGAGACAGATGTGAGACACACATGATGTTGAAATTTCATTTGTTACCCCAAAGGCTTCAGAAAGGTCTTATTAAAATTCAGAAAATTCGGAATTACAGTATTCAAGATTTAATTTGACCAAATAAAAAATCTGAGAAGACACCGCTGGGTGAGCCAAGGTTATAATTTAAACATGTACCTTCATAATTTGCACTCTATTTTGATTGCTTCCTCTACTTTTTCGTCATCCTGGGGGAGGACAATAGTCGTATTGCAAAATCAGGAATATTTTCCATTTCCATATGCTCCTAAAGTGGAGTTGGAAACTGTTCATAGAAAGTAGAAAGCACCCACCCTTCCCCCTTAAAACGTAAAAAGCGGTTCAAACGATGATTTTGTAAATCCCATGAGTAGCCTACCCATCGCCTAATTTTTCTTCTCCAGTGACTTGCTTTATAATTTGGTAATATTGGCTTTGCATGAGTAGGTTTGCCAATTGTTAATAAAATTGCTGACCACCTGCAAAAGAAATATTGAAATGTCATGGGAAAACATATCTAAGAAGAGAAGAAAAAAAAGCACAATAATTAGAACCATGTATTTTTCCTTACTGTGGCATCTTTTTTTATAACAACAAAACCTCATTAGAGTAAATTCTGGGTTTCTAAGCTGTGGGAATTAATTGTCATGTTGGGCTGTATATAAATAGATGTGGCAAGCTTTTTTAAAGCAGCCAGAGGAATCTAAACTTCTCTGAAACGTTAATTTTTTTCAGATTAATTTTTTAATTTAGAAATAATGTAATTTAGAAATCATGTATTTCTGAAAGGAATCCACCTTGAGCAAACACTGCCTGGGAAATCTGTGCTGGTTGTGAAATTTGGATTTTTAAATAAAAATTCAACGGAGAAGTAAACAATTTACTTGGCCATTTGACTGGCCAACAAACCAGAAAAACCTCTCAAAATAATTTGAACTATTTCACAATTTTGGTGAGTAAAGTGTAATCTTTAAATATTCATTTTAAGATAAAGGATTAAGCCCAATTATAAACTATTTTGGTCACCTAATCAATCCAGCTATACAACTGTCAGAATTGGATAGCATGAGTACAAAAAGGGCTTTCTGCTATTCGACCCAGTGGCATAGAAGGTTTTCAGGGTGAGAGTCAGTGCCATCACTGTAAGAAAATCAGAACCTATGTGAAGAAAATGAGGATCCTACCTGAGAACCTTGGGGAAAAGCATGGCGTCGACCAGAAATGTATGTATAGCCAATTCTACCATCTGCAAGCATTTGAGGAAGCCACTCAGGGTCCTGAAATCTCAGGTAGATACTTCACAAGGCTGGTGAGTTTAAGACATTTTTTGCTATTGAAAGTAAAGAATGGGGGCACCTGGGTGGCTCAGTGGGTTGAGCCTCTGCCTTCAACTCGGGTCATGATCTCAGGGTCCTGGGATCCAGCCCCGCATCAGGCTCTCTGCTCCGCAGGGAGCCTGCTTCCCCCCTCTCTCTCTCTGCCTGCCTCTCTGCCTACTTGTGATCTCTGTCTGTCAAATAAATAAATAAAATCTTAAAAAAAAAAAAAAAGTAAGGAAAAAAATGGAGAATCCATAAGCCAGGATTGTATTAATCACAATATTCTGAGGCTAAAGTCCAGACTTGACCCCTAATCCTAAAGATTTGTATTCATCCTCAAGGCCATTGAAACACATCTAGAGATTCCAGTGATCCAGAAGATGTGAGAGTATTGTTTGCCCTAAGACGGATGCATGACAGGACAGATGATGAGAATTGCAGAAGGGCAGGGCCAGATTTCAAGATGAGTTTGTTTCTTCACCAAAAAAGTAGAGTTGGCTAATGATTCAAAATGATATAAATAAAGGAGGAATTTTAAAAGAACAGGAAACCTATGAAAAGTTAAAGAATTACTAATTTCATGTGTGTTCTATTTTATTAATATTCATCAAGTGATCACTTACATTACATAGATGTACTTCTGCTTCTCCTACGAGGCTCGATTGTGCCCTTTTAGGACGAAAGAGATTTGTTACATAGTCTCTCCTAAAGGGGTCAGATCAGTGTGAGTTTTGAAGGGATCTCTTGGTGATTATCACAACCCGCTCTGATTGACCTCTTAGAAAGGCCCATACCACATGTTCTTCCCCAGATGAGCTGTCCGATTTCACTTTGGGAAACAGCTTCACTCCTAAGGTCTAGAGCTGGGGTCAGAAGATGTTTTCTGTAAAGGGACAAAAGTAACATTTTAGGACTTCTGGGATTTGGTTGCAACTTCTCAACTCAGCCATTATAGTGCAAAGCAGCCTTAGATCACATAGAAAAATGGGTGTGGCTGTGTTCCAGTGAAACTTTATAAACACCACAGACTAGATATGACCCATGGATCATAATTAGCCAGCCCCTGGTCTACCTAATCAGGAACTTTGTTTTATCTTCTCATCACCTCCCTTCCTAAAAGCTAACAGGATTGTCCAAAGGCAGCAGGACAAAGTGGGGAAAAAGTGCTGCACACAGGATAGGAGCGATATATTGTCAGGACAGAGGACGTGGTCGCATCTGTATCACTTATTCCCTTTGTTGGTGAGTAAGATGTATAGAAAAAGCTCGATAGTTATCAAGGTGGTAAAAGCCCAGCAATGATGCAAGAATCAAAAACAAGGCAAACCTGAAAAGAATTCGTAATTAAAGAGCAAACACTGAAAACCATGATCAACCGTAGACAATCCCTACAGTACACAAATAACTATTTCACCTCTGGAGATGATGACGGATAGCGGTGGGGAGGGGGCCATCCAGCTACTGGGGTGTCTACGAAGACAACAGGAACTTGATCCTGGCAGTCAGACTCCTCAGTGGGGTAGAGTCACAGACTTAAGGAAATTCTAGTAACTCACAAATTTTGGTGTGTATATACCAAATATTAGTCATCTTTAGTCATTCACTTATTCAGTCAGTAATAATTTGCTCCTAGTCATAAAAATGAAAACCTAGGAGCTTGTACATCATCTCTCCTCCCCACAAGAACCCATAAAGGAATATGCCCATTGTTCACCAGTTCACAAATCGGGAAACCCCCAATTCTTACTTTGGGAAAAAACAGTCTAAAATGGGAACAATGGCAACCTCATTGACTTGTTTGTAGGATTCAGGGAGGAAGTCTATGGAAAGCCTTTGGTATAGGGTCTGACCACAGGGAGAGCTAAATTCTAGAGAACTAATAGAATCTGTACTTTTCCTGCTCAGGTGCCTTTATTACACTTTGGTTGATTCTCTGCCATTATAATTGGACATACAAAGATGCCATCTCCCGTTTAAATATGTCATTATGCCTCAGCCATCTTTTATAGCTTACAAAGAAAAAAGTTTCTGAGACAATTGAAGAAAATTCTTACCATTTCAGGAAAGTTGTATAGCTCTTGAGGTCCACTTCTATCCTGGAAGGGTTTTTCTCCCTGCCGACCAGACCATTCTGAAGCGCAACCAACAGTGTTTCCTCGTTGTATATGGTTGTAAGATCCATTCAGTGGAAACTTACCCAGCAAGTTCCAGGACTCGGTCTTGGGAAATAAGCTTAACTTAGCCGACCACCCAGTCTCACTGTGAAGTGTTTATGCACTTTTGTTTGGGCCACAGGCAATTTTGGTTTGTTTAGAGAGAAGCTGAGGCATAAAATGAAACATAACGATGTCCATCCACATACATCTATGCTTCTGACCAAACAACCTGTGGATCTGTCCTAAGAGGAAAATTAAAAGGGTTTGGGTATCTCACAGTTTTTATCATTAGTATTTCTATAATAGAAACTCTTCCTCTCACTTTATCTTCCTCGGGCTACCGGCTTTCAATTCTGTCTCTTACAACATTATTACTCATACATGAGAAGATTCATTGTCAGAAAAAAAAAAAATGTGTGACTTGATTTTTTTTTTTTCCTTTTGTCCTATTCTTTTCAGTAGCAGCTATCATTATAGAAGCAGCAAGAGCAGGACTGTTGGTATCAAACGCAGGAAGGGCCCACATTTATTAACGGAAACCTGTGTCTAGAACCCCTTCGTATTGTATCTTAATTACCACAGCAACTCCTTCAGATAGGTCATTTCAGAGCAGTTCCCCTTACCCATGGGGGATACACTCCAAGACCCCCAGCATTTGCCTGAAACTGTGGAGAGTACCAAATTGTCTACATACTGTTTTTTCCCATATGTACATACCTGTGATAAAGTTGACTTTATAAAATAGGAATGGTAAGAGATCAACTACAATAAGCAGCAATCGAATAGAAGTTATACCAATCTACTGTCATCAAAATTATGTGAATGTGGCCTCTCTCTCCAAATATCTTACTGTGAGGTGATAAAATGCCTGTGTGATGGGATCAAAAGAGGTGAATGACATCGGTGTTGTGACACAGTGTTGGGATACTATTGGTCTTCTGACAGATGTCAGAAAGACCAGCCAGAGCGTGGTTGACCATGGGTAGCTGGCATCATGGGAATCAAAACCAAAATTGTGGATAAGCAGGGACTACAGTGTATGCTGATTTCATGAAGAGAGAAGCCTTGGAGAAGCTATAATCTTCAAGGTAATATGGCCAGAGAGGAGCAAAACTCTGAATCAGATCAATTCACTCTACTCCCTCCCAATCTCTTTGGAATAATATGTTCCATATTTTAAATAATCCATATTTTAAATAATATTCTCCATATTTTAAATAATCATTAGCTTCATGCAAATAAGCATTAAACATCCTTAGATCTTTGAGGTCTCTGACTTGGTCCTGTGGATTCTCTTGATATTCCTTGTCTATTGATAAAAATCTTTTTTATCAGTGTTACCAAAACTGATACATATATTGTCCCCGATGCTTTTGCAGCTGTCAATTACAATGTTGAACCCAAATGGAAAAGTTTGCTTCCTTTATAGATGTCTGGTACAGTCAAATTTGAAAGATGGCAAAAAGGAATGGATCTAGAAATAACATAAATATTCATTCAGGGTTCATCTCTCTTGCAAATGTCAGGTTGTGTTGTGTGCAAGCTTTTGAATGTTATATGCAGAGACTTCGCAGACTGAATGTTGTATATGCAGCCATCCTGTGCCTGCAAACTGAATGTTGATTCCGGAAATGAACCATTTTCACCAGAGTGGCTCTGCCATTGAAGATGAAAGTTGAAAGTTGCCTGGCCTCTCTTTTATCTCCCTACCCCTCCCCATGACCTCCTTGCAAAAAGATGACAGTGCCAGCAGTTGTCATGGTTCACCTTGCTGATGTTAGAAAGGGGTGGTTGGAGGAGAGATTCATCAGCTATCAAGCTCGGTTTCCTTTTTTTTCATGACCATGTCTTTTCTGGGCTACAAAGCAGCCCTACAATCACTAGTTATATGCATGAGCTCAGAAATTTTTGAGAGTTTTATTTTCCATTTTAATTGCAGTTCAAACTCGTAGGAAAACCAGAAATGGCCAGATTTTCCATTTACAATACCCCAGCAAAGTTTGTGACCCAGGACAGTCTCTAAACACAAATTCCCCATTAGTTTTCTTGTAACTTTGGCTCTTAGGCAGGTACCAGCTATAAAATGCTGTACCCATGATGGGCCTGCCTGGGAACATGCTTTCAAAAATTTCCAGATCTTCATCTTGCCATGACTATTGGAAGACTTTTGGCTTCACTCTAAAAGCCATAAAACCATAAAGCAGATCTGAGAAAAACCCACAGCTGCATACATCTGATGACAGTCTTAAACTGATTTTCCAAAGATAGGGAGCTCAGCAAAACCCAAACTCCATGATGTCAACAACACTGGACTTTTACTCTTTAAGCCAATGGGTATTCTGTGGAAGATTTAATCCATGTGTTCTTGATCTTCTTACAGTTAACTCATCAAAATGCCATTTGCTTAAGTGTTTCCAAAGTTGCATGAGCTTTTATTTCTCAGTCTCTCAAATGGATGCTGGTGGGAATCAAGTTTTCCCAGGGTAACAACTTCCAGAGTCTAAGTTATTTTCAAAACCAAGACTTTGTAGATTTCAAGTAGCTATTTTAACTATCACTTACAAGGACTCTTTCAGCAACCGTGTGTCTCCTCATTAAAAGTGATGTAGAAAAACAGCCTTTCACCACTCCACCAGAGTCAGTGGGACCAGACTTTTGCCTGTCTTCCTACTTCCTGTGTTTTTCCACCTTCAGGTTTACAGTCTAACAAGGATTTTGGACATGGAGATAAATAACGCCCATACATGGCATAACCCTGCGGTGGATGGCGATCCTCGGTGGCTCCCTCCTGTATCAAGTGAAAATTCATCAGTTTAGCATTCAGAGTCTTCCAGAAAACCTATCACCGTCCTCCTTCCCCACACAAGTAGCTTTCTCAAACTCAACTTCCAAACTAAAAGCTCCATTTTTACTTCACCTCACGTGGTCTATTATTCTGCCAAGAGCTTTATTGTAGCCTTTTCTTCTCTATGCACTGATATCTACATAAAGGCTAATGTAGCAGGACAAACATCTGGGGGTGTGTGTGTGTGTGTGTGTGTGTGTGTGTGTGTGTGTGCTTGCCTCCATAGCAAGAAAACTGGTCTGCTCAGTGAGAAGATACTGTTGCAAGTATCGGGCCTATTTCATCTTTGGGAGAAAATAAATTAATATTTCTTGAGTTACTTAAGTGGGACACTCGAGATTCTCCATCTCTTTGCTTGACAGACCACCAAATACTTTGGTACAGAAGCAAAAGGAACAAAATGAGCTTTTTGGAAGGTTTAAGACCTAAAAGAGATAGGGCGGGAACCCTGAGGGAAAAATAGAAGGCAGCATGTGTAGGCCTATTGTGTGCTTTGGATCTCACCCCCTAACCACGGCATGTGTGAGAGCATGTCTGTCATCCCTGTTACCTGAGCATCAACACTCATATGCAAGTCTTTAAACAATCACGCCAGTCACCCGTGGAGTAAAAACACCCATGTTTATTTTGGGATTGCCCTGGGATGTTTTTTGTACCCCAAACTAAAGCCAGGTGGTAGTCCTGAATTGACCCCATTAAACAGACATGTATTATGTAAGACTGCAGGAAACCACCATACAGTTAACAGAAAATTGACTTAAATGTGTACTGTGGTCCCCACCTTCAAGAAGCTTACAGTCATCTGACTTACAAGCATAGATCCTCAGAATTAGAAAGAACCTGAAAAATCCAAGTGTCTCATTATTTATGTGAGAAAACTGAGCTTGAAGAAGTGGTGTGATTGGTTTAAATCAAAGTTCTCAGAAATCAGAACTCAGGGTTTCTGATTCAATGTCTTGCTTTTCCATTAGGATGTGTCAAGAACTCATCTCAGTCTATAGACATTTTTTTCCCCCTCTCTAGCTAGATTATGGGTTTCTTGAATGCAAGGAGTAATGTCTCATGTTTCTTTCACATTCAGCCCACCCAAGTATGTTATGCATAACTGGACAGATTTATGTATTCAGTAAATGCTTGTGGGATGGACAAGTAATTGAACTGATGAATGAATGAGTATATTAACATGGAATTGCTAAATGGGTGAAAAGGCTTAGAAAACCCACATTCCTTCCTTTTTGGTGCCTTTATAGTGATGGTCTTTTGATCTGTGGCTTAGCAGCCATTGGTGTGGAAAAGATTTAGAACCTTAGTTGACACAAGATGACTCAAAATGCTAATAATGAACATGAGTCTCATTAAAGGTGTCTGACCAGGGGAGGACCTAATGCTACTCTAATGGTTCGTGCCTAGTATACGTTTTTAAGGGGACTATTGACAAGAGTTAATTTTATGCAATCATTTCTAAAGAAGCCTTAAAGACCCTAAACACATCTTGTTCAATGTTATATACTTCACCTAACAAAATTCTTTCTCCAAAGTGGGATTGGAATTGAAATGTGCCTAAAAAGAGAAAGACTGGAAGGATGAATGGTTCAAATCCATGTTATGTGAAGGATTGTTAAGGGAGCTGAGAGAGGGAGGCACTTTATTTTTATTTCTTTTTATTAAAGTATAACTGACACACAATATCCTATTATTTTAAGTGAACATCAGAGTGATTTGATTTTTTTTTAAGTTTATTTATTTCCAAATACCCAATTATTTCCCTCTCTATACCCAAATGAGGCCCAAGCTCACAACTCCAAGATCCAGAGCTCCTTGCTCTTTGACAGACCCAGTCAGGGGCCTCACAGAGTGATTTTGTATTTTTGTATATTATGAAATGATCCATTACTTACCATATGTCACCATACAAAGTTATTATAAAGTGGAAATTTGTACTTCTTATTCCCCTTCACCTATTTTAGTCGCTTAACCAGCTGAGCCACCCAGGTGCCGCACCCCTTCACCTATTTTAGCCACACCCCAACCTCTCCCCTAACTGGTAACCAAATTTGTTACCTGAATCTGTGAGCCTATTTCTATTTTGTTTTGTTTGTTTCCTTTTTAAGACTCTGCATATATGTGAAAATCATACAGTATTGGTTTTTCTGTGTCTGACTTAACTCACTTAGTATAATGCCCTCCGGACCCATCCATGTTATCACAAATGGCAAGATTTCATTATTTGAATGAAATTGGAATGGCTGAGTAGTATTCCACTATATCCACATACCACACCTGCACCATCCATTCCTCCACCAATGAACACTTAGGTTGCCTCCCTGTCTCTGCTATTGTAAATCACATTATGATAACCATCGGGGTGCATCTATCTCTTCAATTTGGTGTTTTCATTTCCTTTGGATAAATACCCAGAAGGACACTCACGCAGAAAGGGGTGCATTTAATTTTACATGATATCAGGGGATAGAACTAGTGACAATGACAGGATAAATGCTACAGATGCTTCAGGGATGTGGATTTTGGAGTAACGCAAAGCAAAATAAATAAATAAATAAATACTTTTTTGTTTTTTCAGTTAAAGGATTATGGGGAAACGGAGTTGGCTTCTGAGGTAGATCATTCCCTGCTGCTGATGTGGGAGCAGGATGTGAGCAGCCTCTTGTCTGAGGTCATCCACAGTACCTGACCTTCTGCGTGGTTCCTTCACACCTTGACATTCAAAGATGCTGGCAGTGGCGGCTCTACCACTGGTGTGGTATTCAATGTCCTATCTAGGCTGCTTCAATGTCCTATCTAGGCTGCTTATTCCTGTTTCTTCCCTGGCCTTCACTTCTATCTACCAGTTTCCTGACAATCCATCATTGCCCATGGAAGCTAAACTTTAGCGAATTATTAAAGCATGTCTCCTCTCTTGCTTGTCTTAAAAAATAAATTCCACTAAACCATTTGTGTTCTCTATCTTCCCTTCACTTCAAACCTAGTATGATTTTTAATTAAAAAGACATCGTGTAATTCAAATCCTTGCTCCAACACTTATATTTTCTTAATCTGTCTACCCCTCGTTTTTTCCTTGAACTGTAAAATAGGGCTAATCATATTACCTGTCTCTGTCAGCAATGCTATGAGGAGCAAATGAAATAATCTCTGTAAAGGGCTTAGGTACCATGCCTGAAACACAGTAAATGCTCACCCAGTGTTAGCAACTGTGTTCTCTCGTTAATAAAACAGACAAATTTCTTTGAGCTGCTTTGATTTAAGAAGACAATGCCTTTCCCAGACATCTCTTTCCTGGGGCTAGCTATATCAGTATTCTGTCCTGATGGGAAGGAAGAGACATCATTGGCAGAGAACACCCGGGAGAGAAGCAGGGTGGATATGAGGTAAGCCTAAATGCTACCCCCTGCCAGCTTTTTGAAATGCAGATTCATCAATCTCTTTGATGTCCTTAGCCACTTGCAAGGAACATCTTTCAGCATATTATTTGCTTTCTTAACCACATCACTTTTCACTGAATTCAACATTCCTGTAGGATTCAAAGGATCTTGGTACATTCTTTCAAAATGAATTCAGAAGGTAAGTCAAAGAGAAGGAGAAACATCTTTGAACAGGACTCTGGGTTCAGACTGGGGGCAGGAGGAGGTGGCGGGGTACGTGGTGACTCAAAGGGCTAACAGTAAACTCAGCCTCAGGCTTTCCGTGTGCCAGTCCTCTCTGCCAGTGGCCTGATGACTAAGGCTGCCAAGTAACCCGCCCTGCTCCTTGGTCTAAGTAATTGCAGATGATGGCACTGCTTGCCTCCTGAAGGGGCGGAGAGGAGCCTCAGGAGGAGTCAGAGGGTCTCCTTGGGACAGCAGGAATTACAGGAGGCATCCATATGTTTGCTCTCTTAATGGATCCACGGTAATAATAGAATATTTTCTTTTTAAAGGTAAGCACATTAATTAATGCATTTTCAAATTTACAATCAAAATCTAGATGCAAACCTCACTCATCAGCAGCCCTGTTAGTACCCTTCTCTAACGCGGCCCTGGAAGCTGCATGTACTTCTCTGTTCAGGCGGCTGTCTGCTTCCCAGGCTGTAAGCTCCCCAAGGGCAGGAACTGGATCCTATTCCTTTTGTACCCCCAGCAGAGTAGGAATGGACACAGTTACCGCAAAATTGGCTTACCTAACTATCTTCAGTCTCTCTTGCAGAAGACCGTGCTCTATGGCAGAGGCCAGAGAGCCCACAACAAAAAGGCTATTTTGCAGATTCTCTTAGAATCAAGGTCCAATCTTGAAACAGCCTTCCAAACCGCCGCCCCCAAGTGAAGTTTGAAAACCAAGATCTCAGGAGGTAGAGAGTCATGCTCTTGCTGGAAGACTCAGTTATGAACGCACCTGGCTTCTCTGTGACAGCCATAGTCTCAAGTTTCCAAGCTTGAACTACATGGTGTTGACCTAGATTTCTTCCTTCCAGAGCCTTCTAATTTGTAGGCACCTAATTTCTTATATGAAATAGTTTTCTGATGAAATTAGTTCAATGGTTTCTCTTATCTGCAGCTGAACTCTGGTTTGGTGCTTATCAACTCTTGTGGAATTAATACACTAAGGAGACAGTGATTTTGCATCCATTACTCACACCTGGGCCCCTAAAATCACCCGCTGATTCTCAAAAGGATGATTCATTAACAAGTTTTTTTTTTTAATTTCCAGAAATACCTCTACTAAAATTCTAAAACACAGTGAAAAGGAAAGGAAAAGAAATTACTGCAAAATACCACTCACAGAGGGGTGTGTGTGTGTGTGTGTGTGTGTGTGTGTTTGGTTTGACCATTATCTAGAAAATCCACAAGTGGCTTCTTCTTGTCATTTAGTTCTCATTAAAATGGGGCACCACTGTATTTTCTAAATGACCACAAAACTGTAGGTGATAAAAGATTATTTATTCAAGTTTTACATTCTGAAGTACATGGTTGTGCAAAGTTGGGTAACCAGCAGAATTAGAGAGGCAGTTTCTTCAATCTTCAGATTTGGATCAGAGGCTTGACCTCTGAGAACATGTATTTAAGATGTTGTTTATCCTTGTGAATCCCATAAAAGGACTTCGGAACCCTTGCGCTTCCCAGGATAAACTTGAGGCTTGGAGCCTAAGCTCCTAGAGGCACAGTTTGACTTCTGCTTGTGTGGGTGAGAAGGAAGGCAAGGAGCCTCCCTCTGAATTTCTTGGTTCAAGAAACACCAGTTGGACTGCTTGAGCTAACACTTTTGTTAGAAATTATCTTCTTATAATTGAAGCCTTCTAGCTGAGCCTTATGCCTCTCACCCTGTCTGAAAAAAAATGTCCTTTCCTTCAGCAATGCTGTGTTTTTCAACTCGAAAGGCTGATTTATCAGCACTATCCTAGATTAGTTTAGGATTAACTTGGCTTGCCCAGATACTTCGGTGATGGATCTATGTGTTGACTAATGAGAAGAGCTCCAGTGTAAGAGGATATTGGAAGAACGCTGGCTTGCCTTACGGGGGCAGTGGGGGGGGGGGGGTGGCGGGGGGGGGGGGGGAGAATAGGGGGTGGTTGCGGTTAGTGCACCCTTTCTACAATCATGAAATTATCAGCGGTGCTCTTAGGACGCCCACTCTGTTGACCCAAAAGTGAGACCATACTAGAATAAACAATAAAGCAAAGTGCCACGTCTCAAGTAATGGCCCAGCTTGTTTGGATCCCACGTCCCATTATCTTGGGAGAAGACATTCCTTCCTTCTTTTCTTTCATTTTTTGCTACAAGGGATATTTAGTGAGCACCTGTCATATGCCAGGCTCTACAGGGTAGACATTGCATATTCCTAGACGAGCAAAAGTTGCAAAGCTCTTGCCATCATGACAGTCACAATCAAGTAGAGTGAAGCAGACAATAAACACAATAAACAAATAGGTATAATATTACAAACCTGGGAATGCCTATAGGAAAAAAGGAGCCTTTGGGAGGAAAAAATGAGGAAGGGATACATTTACCACTGCTGTTCTAAAACAGTGTCACTGTCATCTGGCTGTTAAGAGACACAGATGGTGGAACAGGGAGAGATGAGCTTGTTCTGCTTTTGGACTAAGCTAGAAGAGGGGATGTGGAATGAATTCTATCCCACCCCCTCTCTGGGACTGTTGCCACATTGCTGTGAAACTTCCCAGTACCGCCTAGGGATGGCTCATGGACCTGTGGCATGATCCTTATTGATGCAATAAATAAAAATTCCAACCCAACATATCTTAGACAGTGAGGGAGTTCAACAACTAAGATACAAGGTGATTCCAAGAGTGGTCCAGTGACTGAATGATGTCATTAAGGACCCAGGAGCTTGCCATCTTCTTGCCTCTACACTCAGCATATTCAATCTTTCTGCTTCAAGAGCTTTTCAAGACATTTTCCCGAATAAAAATAATTTCTTTCCAAGAGAAAATAAATGGTAGTTATTAGAAAAGAAAAAAAAATCAGCACTGGGGCGCCTGGATGGCTCAGCGGTTGAGCCTCTGCCTTAGGCTCAGGTCGTGGTCTCGGGGTCCCGGGATCAAGCCCCACATTGGGTTCTCTGCTCTGCAGGGAGCCTGCTTCCTCCTCTCTCTCTGCCTGCCTCTCTGCCTACTTGTGACCTCTATCTGTCAAATAAATAAATAAAATCTTTTTTTTTTAAATCAGCACTAAATTATCCACCAAAATGTTCTTAGCCTGTTTAACTTACATCTCTTTCATGGGTTTAGTTTACAAGGTTATCTTCTTAATGATCAATAATACTTGAGCATGTCTGGAGCCCTGCAGTTCATTTCTTAGCCCCAGGGTCTACAGGGTAGGCTGAGAAGTTAGTGCCATCCATGACACTGGCTGTAGCTTGATTCTCCTTCTCTCATTCGTTTGAAACACTCAGTGTTTCTCCCTGGAAAGGAATTGAAATAGTCTTCCAGTGGTTTCCATAGATTCCAAGTTCCTGGGCCTCTTTCCTCACTGCACTTTTGGATGAGATGTGAACCCGTGATTAGCCAAAATAGAAGTATCCCAGGGCCAGGTGAGTGCAGAACCAGAACGGACGTCCCACATCGATCTCCACGCTCAGTGAGGAGTCTGTTCGTCCCTCTGCCCCTTCTCTCTCTCTCCTTCTCTCAAATAAATAAATAAACAAATAAAATCTTAAAAAAATATATTTCTTTCAAGTAATTTTGCCTACCTGACATGTAAGACTATAAATCTTGTACTTTCTTCTGCCTTTATTTCTCGTTACTCTCAGACTCCCTCAAACTCTGTTTCACCTTCAAACTCATTTCTGAACCATGGAATGTTCTGTACCCCTATCCCGCCCAGTCTCACTCCACCCTGGAGGCTCACATGACCAACTGTTACTCCGGAACGACTAAACTAGACATCGGCTGCCATGTAGGTGCTTTTCTGAACTTCTTTGGGATTTCTGGACTCTGCATCTTTTATCCCCTCTTCATGTCTTTCACATACCTCCATTAGAGCACAAATAACATGAAGCTGTTATTAATTCTTCAAAAGATTACAAGTTTCTGGAGGACCAGAGTTGCCTTCCTCTTTTTATACTCAGTGTCTGGGTCCCCAACACCTCCTTGTTGCAAGGAGGAATTGAGGAACTTGTTGCAATTGAGGAACTAAATTTCAAGTTCTGTTTCTTCTGTAAGGCATTTCCCCATCCTCACTAGCTCAGAATGCTCCCTTATATTCCTACTCTGTTGCATTTGTGTATAATCTGCTTTGTGAACAGCACTCTTCAAAGAAACATGCAACACAAGTTCAGGTTTTTTTAAACATCATGATAGATAGACCACAAGGCTTAGAACGGGATGGACACTAGTAAGATTAGATACTACTAATAACAGCTACTTTGTCAATGTGTAACAGAACTGCTGGGACAGAAGGAATAGCACGGTCTGACATTGTGGACATGCACTGCGTAGTGTTCTTGCTATTGAGAGAAGCATTCCATCTGTAGCTTATGGCCCTGATGGCTCATGTGGGGCTTTACTCCATTACCTCATTCCACAGATGGGCATGGGATTCATGCATACTGGAGTACCCCTGCTTTAGCATATATTCATTGATTTCAGGGTGAGCATGAGGCCAAAGCTGCATCAATCAGGGTCAGACCTGAAACTTTTCTATAGGGACTAGTCCTGATTATCTCTTCCCAACGATAGAAACCATAAGAAAATGTCAACCAAAGCTGTAATAGCCAAATCTTCATTCACAGTGGTGAAAGCCATTTGAAATACAAAAATAAGAGGCCAACATACAAAGATAAGTGCCAGGAGACAGAAAAATAGAGCCTTAATATTATCAATTGAACTCCTAGGTTCTGCTTTGAGCCAGATCTGCTCCTGGATTTTCCATCCCATGAGCCAAAAATATCACCCTTTCACTTAAATTAAGTTGGCTTTGTGTCACATGTGGTTTTCTTTATAGATGTCATCGAGGAGAAGGTAAAAGGAAGCTTGGGTTAAGGAGAGTAGACCCTCTCTTGGAATCTGTTTTTATCACTTTCTAGATTTTTGATCTTTGATTATTATAAAGCGTTCTCAGTTGCAGGCAAGGAAATTCAATTCTGGGTGGTTGACTTTAAACAGAAGTTTATTAAAAGGATGCTGGAATAGAAGAGAGAGAGGTAAAATTATCTCTATCCTCAGACGATACGATTTTGGGAAAGCCAAGATACTAAAGAGAAAAGCCACAACAAACAAGAAGAGAATTTAATTTTCAAAAGCAGTTTATAAAATCAACATCTCCTAATGAAATAATGGATCTTAATAATGTTCACCAATCACTGCTGATCTGACAAAGAGAGACAACCAGATGCTATACGACTTGGTAGAGGTTCACAGTGCCACCTATGAAGTAGACTTGACAAATAAACATAAATGAATCTGATCGAGCCTCTAGGACTAACTAATATCAATTTACAGAAAATACATAGGACAGAGTGCATGATACATGATACCACAAGGATCCAATTAGTAAATCTTAACTGTGGGAAATGCTACAGGCAAACAACTTGGCTTCCTCAACTGCAAATTTAAAAAGACAGAATGGGAGGGAGATTGAATTCCTAGATTAAAAGACATTGCTTTGATCCTGATTTGAAGGTTCTCTTTAATGCTTAAAAAATACAAAATAATCAGAGAAATTCAAATCTAATATATTAAACTGCTATAAGTGGGATAATGATACTGCAGTAATTTTTAGAAGAATATTCATGTTTTAGAAATAAAGACTGAAAATGCTATGGGGGAAATAATGTGAGGTCTGAGATTTGCTTGAAATAATCCAAGCGAGGGGGACATGGGTAGGTGTGGAGATAAAGCAAGTTTGTCCCTGTGCTGATAACCATTTCAGAAGGTAATTGGTATATGGCCGCTTATTATTCTCTTCCCTGTACTTTTACATATGCTAAATAGTCTCTTGTAAAGCTTTTTTGAAAAAGATATTAGATAACTAAAAAATTATTATAAGGGCTGGAGAACCAAGGCAAAATATCCAGCTTCTAGGAACAATTCAGAATCAAGTCTCAAAAAAAATGTAAGGACTACCTTGCAGCCACCACCAAGCACTGATTTTCTGCTCTTCTCTTGGAGCCACTGAGATTGAAAAACAGAGTCAGAGAGACACGCACAGAGATGGAGAGGAGCCACTGCCAGAGAGGAAGAGCTCCCCTCAACCTCCTTCGCTCTCAGGACCTTCAGAGAGAAAGCCTGGAGCAGATGCCTCTGTTTATCAGAGTTTCGGGCACTGTCTCAAAGGAGGTTGGGCAAATGGGTCAAGTGAGCACCTAGTAGTTTTCATTCCGATAGCAAGGGGGATTTGCCTGCCCCATTACTAAGAATTAAACAGTAAGCAGTTCCCAAAATAATGGAAAGAAATTCAGACCCTGGACACAAAAATAAAGAAACGATGTTTACCTCACCAGGCAAATAACAAACCCCCTGGGTTTCATCTTCCTCATCTTTAAGATTTTTGAACAACTGCTGTGACAACCAAAAGGGATGATGAACATATAAAACACCACAAAAGGTCCCTCAGCGATCTTTTCCACCCCCTCTCTCCCCCTCCCTCCAGTCCGTCTGTCGGTCATCCTTCTTTCCTTCCTTTCTTGTTTCCTTGTTTCCTTCTGTCTTTCTCTCCCCCCCTTCCTTTCTCTGTCTTATTTCAGTTGCTACCTCTTTATTTCCTCAGGATAATTTAACAGTCCATTCACTTGAGGAGTACAAAGTAAATAACTTTTTTTTTTTAATTGAAGTTGATTGATTGAATCCATACTTTCATGAGGATGGGGGAAATGTTCTCTTTCCTCTTAGTTCTTCTTGTATACCTGGCTTCACGGGAAAAGAAATTAGCCTTTAGAAATGCACCTCGGCCTCAGCCACAGGTGCGGTATTAAAGCATTCCCACGTGTACCAAATCCTCCAGCTTTGATCAGCATGCCGGGAACGTTCTTTGTCCAATAAAGCTATGGGCAGACTCTGATTCACTGAAGTGGGAACTCCTAATGAAAAGGCTCCCCAGGAGGACACAGCCCTGCATTTCCAGCAGGCTGCTCAGTCAGGTGGGCTGTGAGCTGGATTGACTCAGCAATGGTGAGCAGACTTTTAATTCTCTTCTTCCTGCCTGTCCATTCATACCATGGACCAAAGGGAAGGAGCTCTGTGTCATCAAGGTGACCACGACTGGGTCGCTCTCTCTCCCACTGCCAGTCAGCGTGGTCATTTTGGAAGGGGGCTGGAAAATCTGACCTCATGACGATGGGAAAGTTTTGTGATTAATGGTGATTTTTATCTTTGGACTTCAAAAATTGACTCACGCAGAGAATGAGCAATCTATAGGTCAGATATCCTCCATCCTTGTCATTTTCTTCCTTCAGTCAGGAATTCAGGGAACTAAATACCGACCAGCTGTAAAAGACGTCTATCCTGTCAGCAGAAAAGCGTGCTTAATGGGCTCCTAAGAGGAATTGTTTAAAATGATGCTATGTGATTTTCCCCAAGAGCTGGTGTTGAAACATGAACAACTAGAAAACTTAACACCTGCCTTATCTATACTTTATGCACAAAGCAAGGTTCTTCTCTTACTTTTCTCTTCTGTGGTTTGAGTGTTTTGCAGACACTTTAAACATGTGACTACCTTTTATTTAATAATTGGACAAATATTTATTGAAAATTTCCTACATGTAAGAAACTGTACAAAGCCACAAGGTTATAAGGATGAAGAGATATGGTACCAATACTTGATAATGTCAATAGTATCAATAATCTCTAATATGCCTATTATATGTCACTTTTCTGATGCTATTTGACATGTCCTAAGTCATTTTTAACAATGCTTATAATTCAATGTGATGGCCTTAACTTTTTTCAAAATCAGCTTACCACTTTACACGAGTACACCCTATCTTCTAGGAGATAATGTATTTAAGATGCTTAGCTTGTGAGCTCAAGAAAGAGGAGACTCCTCCCTCTCCCAGATACTTCTTACCATTAACACAATGAATTTTTTTTACTGAACATTTTTATTTATTTTTTATTTAAATTCAATTGGCCAATTCGTTTCAGAGGTAGTATTCAATAATTCATCAGTTTCATACGACACCCAGTGCTCCTCACATCACGTGCCCTCCTTAATGCCCATCACCCAGTCACCCCACCTCACCACCCACCTCCCCTCCAGCAACCCTCAATGTGTTTCCCAGGGTGACAGGTCTCTCATGGTTTCTCTCCCTTTCTGATGATTTGCCATTCAGAAATGCAAATCCCTTCCCCTTCTCCCTTTCTATGATGCTCTGCACTGTTTCTTATACTCCACTTACTCGTGAAACCATATGATAATTGTCTTTCTCTGATTGACTTTTTTTCTCTCAGCATAATACCCTCCAGTTCCATCCACGTCGACGTTAATGGTGAGTATTCATCCTTTCTGACGGCTGAGTGATATTTCATTGCCTTGTATATACCACACCTTCTTCAATCAGTCAACTGCGAACTAAAACAGCACTTGTGGGTTCACACCAGACATGTGTCCCATAGCAGTTTTCTAGTTTGTTTAGCAAGGAGGGTGCCATAACTTAGTGAAAAGTTCACACAGTCCCCTTCTTATGTCACCTTGACCTAGATTCCTGTATGTGCCCATGTGGAAGGAGCGAGGACTACATGCTTGATTTGAAGATTGGAAATCTCAGTCATTCCCCAACCATCACAAATATTCACCTCATTCCCTCTTCCCACAATCATCTCAGCAGCCCTCTTGAATTGACTCCCACACCTGTTCATCATATGAAGAACAAAATAAAAGTAAACGCTGTTTAAAATCCCTCTTCTTCAACAAGGTCTTCTGTTTTGAAATCGTGAAATGGTCCCTGGTCTATTCTCTCACCAGCTGTGGTCTTTTATCTCCTCAGGAGAATAGCTGACATCACACAAGGCAAAGCCATTGTGCTTACAGACGCCATAAATATCTCCCCTAAATCCTACATGATAAATTTACCTCTGATTAGTAAAGCAGATACCGTCATGTGCAAGGGGGAGGAAAGAGGCTTTGATGATGTTAAACCAAGCCTCTGGAGATATCCATCCCTCCCTCCTGAATTTCACTGTCCAACAACTGGAGTCACAAAAACGATAGAAAATGCAATCTGGATTATCCACTCCCATTGCTTGCTTCCTTTTTTTTTTTTTTTAACTAGTTTTCAATTATGGACAAGCTAAAATTTACTTATACAGAATCCAAAGCAAGTTGAATTTGTTAAAGATACACATGGGAACATGCTTCTTAGAGAAATCACAATATGCTTTTTAGATGACAGCCTAGAAAGGGGGAAAAAAATCCTTTGGATGAAAAGTAAAACAAGGGCTTTCAATTTTGTACATGAATTTGAAGTTATTTTATCCGTGACTCATGATCTACTTTATTTCTGATTCTTGGGAAGAAGACCTGTCCCTATACTGTGATTTTTTTTTTTTAATAACAAGTTTCTATTTGTAAGTATTAGTTGGTCTTTCCACAAAATTAGGTTGCTGGAAAGACTGAGAAGAGACAGAATATTCCTGGATCAAATGGCACGGGTGAGCTTGAAAATCCAAGGGTTGAGAAAGCATTGTCAATTCTTACAGTCTGACCAGTAAGCGACTAGATAATTTTGTGTATGTTTTTCTTGGTCTTCCTAAGGTATGTTTATTCAAATGAAAAAAGAAAGAAATAGAGAGAGAGAGAAAGAGAGGAGGGAAGGAAGGAAGGAGACTATTGTCAGGGGATAAAATGTGAAAAAAAAATCATTTTTGTCTTTTTTGCTACATAGACCTTCATTTGTTGTAGGATATAGGTTTTGGAGAGTTTTTAGGTGTTGTTTTTATTTCTTGGAAGAGACAGGTTTTTGTGATATGCTCAGGAGGATTGAAATGATAAATTAATGATAAATTAACCTAAAGGAAGGCAAAGAGGCTCCCCACCCAGATATTCATTCCTCCTGAAGCCTACCTCATTGACACCCCGGAGAACATTTGGACAATGGAGAGAAAGCAACGAAAACTGGAAGGTTAGTAGAAGACGAAGGGTACGTTTGGGGCCAATACAACAAAGAGGCAGCTAAAAGACATTCTACTAATTTATCCGGTAGTCTGAATTTATCCATTTATCCACTCATTTATCCATTTCTGCACGTAGCCCCAAAGGCCATCACCAGTTCAACTCCTCTCCTCCTTTCCCACCCCACCTGAAACAGAGTACGGAAAGGTACTACGCATTTCACTAAAGTATCCGAATTTTTTTAATCCACACTTTGCTTAGATGAAGGGTTTGGGACGGGGGGTATGTCTTGTCCATGCACAGCTGGACATTTGGTTGGGTTGATTGGTTATCATGGTCTGTTCTCTGCGAGCTCTCCATTAACAGCTGGACACTGTTTTCCTTGGCCACAGGGGCTGAGCTTGATTCATTGACTCAAGTACTCTAAGGTACGGCATGCAACATTTCATGTGTGTTGGCTCTTCATGCACTACTACTGAGGGAAACAATTATAAGATGTTCCTGCCCAGTCCAGCCTCCTTGGAGGAGGCGGACTCCCCAGGCCAACGCTGCCACCCTGCTGATTCAACCGTCACTCAGACTGCCGTCAGAGCCTACTGGCTTTAGGCTGTAAGTTACAGGAAATCTTTCCGCCTGTACGTGGTTATTTATAGAGGAGTTTATAGGATTCTTCCACAACTCAAGGGAGGAAAATCAAACAAATGTCACCTCCTATTAGCGTGGCGACTAAGTTCCACTCTGAAAATAGAAGCTGGAACCTTAACCCATTAACTAGCAAACCAATCCACTGACGTATTTAAATTTTAGTAACACTTTCACGTTAAAAAAATAGAATTCTTTCAAATTTTACCCACCCTAGAGAGTTGTTCCTGACTAAGCCTACCCCGCTTTGCACTCTGTGACACCTCTTTGCATGGGACTCATGTTTTAATAATGGACTTCAAAAGTGGATTATTCATCATACTTTCCCACCACCCTGTATTCCTTCCTCCCTTCCTTCTTCACAAATACTAATATAACACTTACTCTATGCCAGGGACTGTTTTAAGAATATTAATCTATAGCAACCCCAGGGGGTAGGAGCCATTATCAGTCTCATTGCATGATGGAAAGACTTGATTTATGATGAATCATTATCACTGGCTTATGCATGACTTTATTTTATTTCTTCACGTATGAAATCTTTGTCATCTGTCCATTTCTTTGTTAGTAATAAAAAACCAACCACACAACCCAAAGACTAGAACACACGCAAGACTTACACCTACTTCCGTGATTCTCTCCTACCCCCGTTACCCAGCTGCCTGGCTCCGACGTGCTGATTTTTATGTTTTTATTAATACTGCCCTTGCTTGTTCATAAAAATAATTTATGCACCTGTGCCTATTGGATAAAAAATCTTATTGCTTAGTTTTCATGATTTGGAACCTTACAAAGAGCACAAAGTTGTGGTCCTCTGACAACTTGCTGTCACTAGCCACCACATGATCACATCCAACTCGCTAATTTCCACCGGAAAAATACGTTCCAGCAATGCAATTCATTTCTTTGTTTCCCTGTTGATAGTCATGTGTTATCTGTTCTTGCTATTATAAACATGGCTATTCTGAGTATTTCAGTAATTTCTTTGCAGTGCACAGATGTACCAAATGCGTGTTTGGTATATATTCCTGGAAAATCGCTGGGTCCTGGAATATGTGAATGATTAATTGAAAAGATAATGCCAACTCGCTTTCCAAAGTGATTAACCAATTTACAACAGCAATATAGAAGAAATCTCGTTGATTTTTTTTATTCTCCAAGTTTGGTGTAGTTTAAATTCTTAATTCTTGCCCTTAAACGGAGCGCGAATTGGTATCTACTGTAGCCTCATTCCATTATCCTAGATCTTGGTTTGCTACTCTAGATTGCTATAAAGAGGATGCGCATCCCTCCACATGATTTTGGCTGTATATTTTTGTCCCTCTGTGAATATCTATTTTCATATTTTGGTCTTTCATTTTTAAATTTTTTTTCTATTGAGCTGTTTGAATTTTCCTTAGTATTTTATAGGAGTCTTTACAGATTCTTGATACTAAAACTTTGCTAATTATATAATTTGTTAGCAAATGATTTTCTCTTAGTTTGTGGCTTGCTTTTTTTTTTTAACCTTCTTTACCTTCTATAAGAATTCTTTTGATGAACAGCATTTCTTAATTTTAATAAAGTCGAAATCATAAATCTTTTCTTTTATGGGCTATACTCTTTGTGCCTGTTTAAGAAATCCTTCCCTACCCCAAGGTCGGAAAGATATCCACCTATATTTTTATACTGAGTGTTTTAAAGTTTGCTTTTGACATTTAAGTCCCTAATCCATCTGGAGTTGATTTTGGGGTATGGTGTAAGGGTGGGATCCAAATTCATTTTTTTTTTTTCCAAATGGACAACCAATTTTTCCAGCTCCTTTTATTAAATAATCCCTCTTTTCTCTGCTGAAATGCCAGGCCACCTCTGCCCTCATTAAAGCTCTGCTTATGCACGGATCTATTTCTGGACTCTCTATTTTATTCCATCAGTTCCTGGGTCTATACCTGCAATGCAGTATTTTGGTAAGAGCACAGACATGGAGGCAAAAGATCTGGTCAGTTATGACCAAGGGAACTTGAATGGGTCACCTGAGTCGTTTTCTCATTTGTAACACAGGAGTAACAATTCCTACCCAACTGATGCTGTGAAGATTAAAGGCATACCTATGGAAGGGTTTTGTAACCCATCAAATTCTATGAAGTATTCTACATTGTTATTTGCTTTATAAATGTTCTCAAAGTGTTTCTTTTTCTTCTTCTTCTTCTTCTTCTTTTTTTTTTTTTTTTTTTTTTTTTGGTCTTTTAGAAATCTTTTGGTTGTCAGTAACAGAAAACCTGACTTCCACTAGCCTTAAAAATAAAATTTAATGGCCCACAGAACTTAACTATTCCAGTGGTAGGACTGGCCTGAGGTGATGCTTTAAATAGTGACTCTATAGAGACTCAGAGATTCCAGAGAAAATTTTTCCACCTCTTCTCTCTGCATCCAGCAGGCGCCTCCCTTCCGAGGCCTCATGGTCAGGATGTGGCTGTTCATTAACTCCTGGGCCTGCGCACGTCCTCGTTCTCAGCCAGCGTTAACACAGCTCTCCTCCGGGTGGCTTCACAAAAAGAGGAGAAATTTCTTTCCCAAACATTGTGGGCAAAGTTCTCTGTCTCACGTGTCATGGAGCTCTTTTGGGGTGGGCGCTGAGCCCCTATCCGGGCACTGGAGCACATGGCGAAGGTAAGGGTGGGACCCCCTTCCCCCCAGCCTAGCAACTGTGTGTGCGCAAGAGTTGAAATTTTGGTTACTGCGGAGGCAGAGAATGAATACTTTGGGTGGGAGACTGGGGCCCCCAACACAAATGGTCATTGCACTTTTATTTTAACTTTTTAAACAAAATAACACATGTATACAGTCACACATCAAATAGTGAAGAAAAGCTTAGAATGAAAAACAGTAGGGACCATAGTCCCTGTCTCAGTGGGAAGGTCTTCCATTCCCTCTTTACTGGATTCCCCTGCTGACCGCTGCCCTGACCCTAAACATCTTTGAAAGCTGTTTCT